>NW_007377753.1:14275-69275 GCF_000475195.1 Diaphorina citri
AATGGTCATGGGTGGCGGTGTCCTCTATCGTGTGCAACATAATAATAATAATAATAATAATTTTTTTTTTCTCCAAAACTATCTCCTTTGACGTTGACGATCCAGAATAGCAGGGCTCCTAGATCCGTCTTTTCCTTGTGTCCTATCCTTCTTTCGGTCCGGCAAGGCTCTTGCTCTTGTAATAGGCAACTCCTATTTCTAGGCGGGGGCCCGCCCTTAAGTTTGGGGTGTCCGGCACCCAAATGTTCCGTCTCGATGGTCGGCTTTCGCTTGATGCGGACCGATACGGATGCGCGCAGCAGACCATGCAAGCAGAAGATACTTACATACGCATTGGTATTCACTAGTATCGCACTAATTTTGAAGGAAGCCAGTGTTACGACTGATTGTCGATTAGGTTTGCGTTTAAGTAGACACCTCGTAATTTATTTTTCTGTTTCCTGTTTGGGTCGTCAGTCGAACATGCCATAACGCACACTGCTATCATCGTCGCTACAGACGCTACACCCTAGTAACCGTCCGTAAGGATTAGCCTATTACGACAGAGGACCTCTAGTGCCGAGAAAGTAGGCTTCTCCTACTGAAGCAAGTACAGAAGCTCCATAGTTCCTTCTGGCTATTCTTGGTATCGTTCAGTGTCGAGAGTTCCAGGGAGACAGTCTGGTCACGAATTTTTGTTTGAACAAAACGTACCGCGGGAAATCCCATTGGAATAGGGCTCTTCAAAAAAGTTGCGGCGGGGGGGGGGTGGAATGGGTTTCGGGCGAGCCATATAATAACAAATGGATTACACCCAAAATTACCTTATTGTTTTGCTCTAAACTTTGAAACTCTTTGGATAAAAATAAAAACTTATTATTTCATCCATCCATCAACAGACACCGTAAGTTGCGAACTGGGTTCTTACAAGTTGCAACGATTTGGTTCCTATGTTTCTTTTTCCGAGCGGCTCCTTTTCGAGCGGGGGGGGCGGACTAACGGGGACGGGGGGGGTCAACTCTTGGAGACGAGATTCGTTCATAACACAGGGTGGAGGATCGAGCAGGCAGTATATCCACCTCTGTCAAATCCATGGGGCCCCTTTCTCGTCACGATACACGATGCTCGTGTCCTGCTCGAAACTTACATCATCGGACAAATTGCATCGTTACTATCATCTTGATTTAACCCCTTACCAAAAAAAAAAAAAAAAAAAAGAAAGAATAGGAAGGAAGTTATTTGATTAAAATGAGAAGGTGTCAGTTTACGCATGGCAAATCATGATAAGAAAATGGCTACCTATTGTTACTTGAGTCATACTAATGTGGTCTTGATATACTGGGTAACATGGCAGGTTGAATGCACCAGTTCTCGATAGATCACTAAAGTTAAGCAACGTCTCGCGTGGTGGGTAACCGGATGGGTGCCCAATGCCCACTTGGGGAATCGAATTTTGAAAACCCCGGATGCGAGTTTTTTTCTATTTGAAGAAAAAGATTAGAGCGCGAATGATTTTTTATGAGACATTTTTAAATCTAAAAAGTTCGTTTTTGAGACCAAGAAAAAATATCATCCGAAGCCTCAACATTACCAAAGCTGAGTGCACCCCAAAATCCAATCACGGAGCCGAAAAAAAAAAACCCTTTGCTGGGGATGGTTACTTTCTGGTGTTCTCGTATTGATCCAGCACCTAAATGAGAAGTATTGTGTCCCTTATCGCCCATCTGATGAGGGACATACTACGGGATGGGCATGCTACGGCACAGACCACATGAGTCTAATGTAGCAGTGGATTCATTGCTACGAAATAAAAACGGCAATGAAACACTCATAAAAAAAAGGACCTTAGGCTTGTAAGCTTGATATGTAAGTTACGTTGGTTTCCTCCACACCCTGTAACCTTTTGATTGTAATACCCCTAAGGAAACGATTTAATCGTGCAACATGAACATATCGGATTGTATTACCAGTGATACAGTCAGGCAGTGCATGGAGTGATAAGAAAATGTCGGAGTTGAGGACCAAATTATTTTGCCTTTTGTGAAATACTCGTAAGTACCTGTTTGTTTTTATTAAGGAGCTGATTTTCGGTGAAAATTGAATCAGAAGTTCGATTTAAAGAGCTTTTTTAATACTATTAATCGAAAGTTCGATTTAAACTAAAACCTGTTTTAATACTATGAATGATGTTGATTTAAGTTGATTGGTAATTGAAAATTAAATTAAGAGTAAATATCTCGAAAGCACAAACCATACAATGTCCCGCTCTTCTAATATGCAGCCTATGTGAAGAAAAAAATTGTCATTGGATTTTTCATTCAAACAATGGACCAGTTTTCCATCTTGGCCTTCCTCTTCTTCTTCATGTCTTTCGTAAGTAAAATTTTCCAACTTTATCATTTGGCCAAGCGAAGAGAAAATATGATTAAAAACTTTAAAAAGATAGGGAAAATTTAATTGCTTTGGCAAACTGTTCGAGTTTGACTCATGTACTCATGTATTGATTTTCTCCTTCCTTCAAATATTCGCTATTGACCATCAAGTCACTTTTTTCGTGCGTGGTAATTTTAGTTGAATAAATCAATTTCTGAATTATTTCAATTTATTTAAAAATCTTTTCTTTTCCAGCATTTGTCTACAACCGTATGTTACCTTCGATCCGGATATAATGACACAAAGCTGGCGAAAGATTTCGATAGTTTGTCACGGATTTTTCGTTCAAACAATGGACCAGTTTTCCATCTTGGCCTTCCTCTTCTTCTTCATGTCTTTCGTAAGTAAAATTTTCCAACTGTATCATTTGGCCAAGCGAAGAGAAAATATGATTAAAAACTTTAAAAAGATAGCGAAAATTTAATTGCTTTGGCAAACTGTTTGAGTTTGACTCATGTACTCATGTATTGATTTTCTTTTTCCTTCAAATATTCGCTATTGACCATCAAGTCATTTTCTTTCGTGCGTGGTAATTTTAGTTGAATAAATCAAATTTTGAATTATTTCAATTTATAATTCTTTTCTTTTCCAGCATTTGTCTACAACCGTATGTTACCTTCGATCCGGATATAATGACACAAAGCTGGCGAAAGATTTCGATAGTTCTTTCCTCACAAGACTATTCCGAATCAAGAGAAATCAAATGCAGGATGGAAATCACATGTTTATAAATGAGAAAGCAAGGAAATATAATCACATAGATGACGAAGTACTGAACTGGAAAGTTGATGAAAATGACAGCGATGAGTGGAACGAAAACGAAATGGTGCTGCGAAGTCGATACAAACGAAGTACAAGCAGGAAAATATCGAAACCTGCAGAAATACATTCCATAGACTCCCTGGATGAGGTGCTCAAGGAACAAATAGCATCTGTCGGGAACATAGGAGGTATGGAAGACTCATGGAAATTCATAAGTAACTCGGAAATACCGCGATTCAAATCTAGCGATAACCTGTGGCAGAACTTTGAGCATGTTGAGAATATTGACATGACTCAGGAACATGAACATGAACACAGTTCAATTCAACATATCAGAGTACCGCGAGATATCAGTCAACAAAACCTTGCAGCTCTAATAAATGACAATGAGGCTGAAGGCAATAAAATCAAGTCCAACAATGGTTCCTATCAACCCAAACTTGTAGCCATTCAGCTCATACCAATCGCTATTGATGCCAATACTGCCAATGTTGATGTCACCAACAAAACCAGGTCAAATGATCCAAGTAATGAACCTATCTCACAGAACAGTTCCAATGTTATCAAAGAAGATCCTAGCGTTAATATAGCAGAGCAGATGGATAAAGATGACCTCATTACTAAACTTAGGAATAGAAAGAACACTGTAGAAGCCAACAAGCTGGCCTACACTCTATTAGATGATTTGATTAAAAATACCACCACTCCCTCCCCGGACGATTCCAATGAGAACTCTGCAATTGAAAACCTGTTACATTTGTCCATTTATAATATCAGTGAATACTTCTCGAACTCGAACAGTAAAGTAGCTTTGTTAACCGTCGACAATGCAACAGAAACCGTCGGCAATGCAACAGAGAAAACCATAATGGAGTTCATTTTTGGGAATTGGATTGACGGACATGTGGATAGTAAAATAAATGATTCTATACGAAATCAAACTGAGAGACACAATTTAACAACCAGTACAACAACAGAAACTCCAAAACCCAAAGATAAAAAAACCATGCTAGATTTTATATTAGGGAATTGGGTGTATGATCAAGTGGATAGTAAAATAAATGATTCACTACAAGCTGAGAGCCACAATGCAACCACGCCGGTTCGTTTGGAGATTGTAAATTATTCTCATACGAAAGATATTAACAATACAAACGGAAATCAACAAGAGCAGGACTTACAAGTAAACAAAAGCACAGATGGCGTTTGGCAGAAAAATGTGAAGTTAGCAATGGATGGATTTTTCATCGAGATGGTTGACATGGTCAAGTATTATACGCTGAAATCCATTTACAGCACCACAAAAATCTTGAAGAAAGCTGCACACATGACGGCACAGTTTCTGAATGGAGTCGAAGAGCAAGTGAGAAACAATACGCTTGTCAACAAAACTGCGGAGAATATCAAAGCTATCCAAAACACGGATATGGACTTTGTGAAGAACACAACGGGAAAGATTGTGCAAAACAACTTTGATTTGATGAAAAACGCTACGGGCAAAATATTGGATAATAATCTAAGTTTGTATGGTAATGTAACAAAGAAAGTAATAAACGAATCGGACACAAATTTACCCATAAGTAGTGCTGTGGGTAAGCTAACAAACTTTTACCTTGATAACTTGGGGTGATCTGGATCCTGCCTTATTTCATCACTTTGACAACTACATGCATGTCTGCAATTTTCCTCAGATTTTCATTTTACGTTTTCACCAGGGCTATGCCCATTCTGTTTGTATGAACTCCAAGTATGTCATTCCATATTGCTAATCAGTTCATGTTTGTGTTCAAATTTTTTAGTATTGTTTATTCTCCAGGCTGGATTTTTAATGAACTAATTACGTCATGTGTGCCTGGTTAATTCTTCAATAAAGAAATCTCTCGTACTAGGTAGTACTCACTCATTGAATTTTATGGTGGTAGTAGTAGTAGTAGCTATTGGAGTAAAAGGATTTTTAAGTCTTATTGAGCTAGGAGCTAGTAAAAACAAGGGTTCCTATTTTCTTTATTCTTTAATGGATTTTTGAGTTACACTGGTAGATATGTACTCCTTCTTGTGGGTTGAAAGTTGAAATACCTACCTATTTCCTCACGATCTCAAATAGAGATAGTGCAGTTTCTAGACATCTTATTTATTTGTTGTTGGTTTGAGTTACATCATCTGGTGATTTTTTATCTATCCAATATCTTGGATTAAACTTAGCTTCCATTGAACTTGTCTGACGTTGAAAGTTGAAATACCTACCTATTTCCTCACGATCTCAAATAGAGATAGTGCAGTTTCTAGACATCTTATTCAATATTTAGTTACTTGGGGGTCGAGTGGATTGTGGAACACACCACATGCCTTCAGACACACTCCATTTGTCAAGGGTCTAAGTTTACCTTGCCCTTGGGATCAATTTAATTTGAAGAAACCATTTACTGATGAAAACTACATGACCAAGATTCCGTTGAGAACCTTTTCGGATTCCTACGTCACATAAATGTTTATCACCTAATCTAATATAGAAGTCAGCGCGTAAATAGATAAATTTTACAATAATTTGTTTTCCAATATTGCAGTTCATCATGCGTAAGAAGGGGCGCAGCTTCAACAACCGGCAACGCTGTATCCCAGTATCACTGGACGACTTTTTAGGATTCCCACGTCACATAAATGTTTATCACCTAATCTAATATAGAAGTCAGCGCGAATGACCTTGTAGTTAAAGCGCTTTATTGAAAAAAAAAAAAATAGTTTTTTTTTCTATTGTCATTATTGTAAAAAGGGTTAGTCCGTAAAAATTTTACAATAATTTGTTCTGTTTTCCAATATTGCAGTTCATCATGCGTAAGAAGGGGCGCAGCTTCAACAACCGGCAACGCTGTATCCCAGTATCACTGGACGACTATAGTTTGGACAATGTGTCTGTGTATAACAGTACGCGACGTAAGCGTCGACAGAGCGTGTCCAAGCGGTCCTATGGGAACCCGGCCTTTGACGATCCGGTAAGTTATACAGGGTGCGCCAGAAAAAACACTGACAACGGCTCAGGGTAGGTAGATCTCATCATTTCTAACAAGGTTCTGTGAGTCATTTTCCTAACTTGGACCTCGTTTCCGAGAAGAGTCCGAAAAAAACACTTTGAAATAGTAATAGAAGTTTTTTTTTTTTTTTTAAGAGGTTTGACAGAGGGAACTGTAACTGCTATGGTCTTATCGTCCCGAAATCGAAGAGCAGTTTATCATATGACTTTACAGCTTCTCTTCTTTGTTTACTCTAGACATGCAAAAGTTCCCACTTCGGATGAAGGACAATGATCTCCTGGTGACAGAATTATACAAGGATCCTTCCAACGATCCTATCACAGCCATCTCTGTCTATCTTACACCCAAAACTAGTAAGTACTTGGTTTCCTTGTCTTTTTGTGGAATCTGTTTGTGTTTGTGTGTGTGTTTTTTTTTTAAGAGGTTTGACAGAGGGAACTGTAACTGCTATGGTCTTATCGTCCCGAAATCGAAGAGAGAAGGAAGACAGGATAGGAGAAAGTCAGCGGTTCCGAGAACGAACATTATCCCATCAGGATAAAATCCGCCCCGGGCGGGAATCGAACCCGCGACCTAGCGCTTGCAAGGTAGACGCACTACCAACTAAGCTAACTAGGCTGGCTCAATTTAAGTTAAATGAGAGTGTTCCCACTACACACGATACGATTTTTTCCCGAACGACATCGACAAATGGGAATGGGCCATTGGGCCTTTAGTTTTGATGTATCTGTAAACAGATTGATATATTGACAAATATAATATGTCAATAAAGAAGTGACTTTTAGCATAATACTCTATTAAACTTTTAGCATAATGGAACATCTTCTTCTAAGCTGACAGTGTAAATAAAGCACCACCTGTGTGTAACTAGAATCTAGATAGAAACAAATAAAATTAAGTTCTAAAGTTAAACCTAGTGTAGGTTATAAAATATTATCTAATAAAAAAAAATAAATAAATAAACTAAACACAATCTGACATGTTGATGAATTTCAAAATCTCACATATTTTGTCTTTCTTTTCGTTTTATTACAAAAATAAATATTTATAGTATTTTAACAATTAAAATCATTTGAATTGACCTTATGAGCTGGACTATGAAAGGCCAGCTACTTGCCTGGTGTAAACACCACTGGATTCTAGTCCAGATTTTTTCCTTTGATTTAATTAATCTCACAGATGAATTGCGTTCGAAAGTTATAGGTTCAGCATTGTGCCCGACGGAAGGTTCAATAAACTGTAATTATGTTAAGCATACATTTAGAAACGAATTACGTACGACACGCGTAGCCAGCCTAGTTCGCTTGGTTGGTAGCGCGTCTGCCTTGTAAACCCACGGCCTGTGGGTTTGATTCCCGCCCGGGGCGGATTTTATCCTCAACGGATAATGTTCGTTCTCGGAACGGCTGGCTTTCTCCTATCCTGTGTTCCTTTTCTCCTAGATCTCGGGACGATAAGACCTTAGCAGTTGCAGTTTCCTCTATCAAACCTCTCTCTTTTTTTTAAATAAATAATAATAATAACGTGCTATCTCCTGTGGCGGTGGGTACTGGTAAAATAGGAAGGAAGTTATTTGATTAAAATGAGAAGGTGTCAGTTTACGCATGGCAAATCATGATAAGAAAATGGCTACCTATTGTTACTTGAGTCATACTAATGTGGTCTTGATATACTGGGTAACATGGCAGGTTGAATGCACCAGTTCTCGATAGATCACTAAAGTTAAGCAACGTCTCGCGTGGTGGGTAACCGGATGGGTGCCCAATGCCCACTTGGGGAATCGAATTTTGAAAACCCCGGATGCGAGTTTTTTTCTATTTGAAGAAAAAGATTAGAGCGCGAATGATTTTTTATGAGACATTTTTAAATCTAAAAAGTTCGTTTTTGAGACCAAGAAAAAATATCATCCGAAGCCTCAACATTACCAAAGCTGAGTGCACCCCAAAATCCAATCACGGAGCCGAAAAAAAAAAACCCTTTGCTGGGGATGGTTACTTTCTGGTGTTCTCGTATTGATCCAGCACCTAAATGAGAAGTATTGTGTCCCTTATCGCCCATCTGATGAGGGACATACTACGGGATGGGCATGCTACGGCACAGACCACATGAGTCTAATGTAGCAGTGGATTCATTGCTACGAAATAAAAACGGCAATGAAACACTCATAAAAAAAGGACCTTGGGCTTGTAAGCTTGATATGTAAGTAACGTTGGTTTCCTCCACACCCTGTAACCTTTTGATTGTAATACCCCTAAGGAAACGATTTAATCGTGCAACATGAACATATCGGATTGTGTGTTCTCGTATTGATCCAGCACCTAAATGAGAAGTATTGCGTCCCTTATCGCCCATCTGATGAGGGACATACTACGGGATGGGCATGCTACGGCACAGATCACATGAGTCTAATGTAGCAGTGGATTCATTGCTACGAAATAAAAACGGCAATGAAACACTCATAAAAAAAAGGACCTTAGGCTTGTAAGCTTGATATGTAAGTTACGTTGGTTTCCTCCACACCCTGTAACCTTTTGATTGTAATACCCCTAAGGAAACGATTTAATCGTGCAACATGAACATATCGGATTGTATTACCAGTGATACAGTCAGGCAGTGCATGGAGTGATAAGAAAATGTCGGAGTTGAGGACCAAATTATTTTGCCTTTTGTGAAATACTCGTAAGTACCTGTTTGTTTTTATTAAGGAGCTGATTTTCGGTGAAAATTGAATCAGAAGTTCGATTTAAAGAGCTTTTTTAATACTATTAATCGAAAGTTCGATTTAAACTAAAACCTGTTTTAATACTATGAATGAAGTTGATTGGTAATTGAAAATTAAATTAAGAGTAAATATCTCGAAAGCACAAAGCATACAATGTCCCGCTCTTCTAACATGCAGCCTATGTGAAGAAAAGATTCGTCATTGGATTTTTCGTTCAAGCAATGGACCAGTTTTCCATCTTGGCCTTCCTCTTCTTCTTCATGTCTTTCGTAAGTAAAATTTTCCAACTTCATCATTTGGCCAAGCGAAGAGAAAATATGATTAAAAACTTAAAAAAGATAGGGAAAATTTAATTGCTTTGGCAAACTGTTCGAGTTTGACTCATGTATTGATTTTCTGATTTTCTTTTTCCTTCAAATATTCGCTATTGACCATCAAGTCACTTTTTTCGTGCGTGGTAATTTTAGTTGAATAAATCAATTTCTGAATTATTTCAATTTATTTAAAAATCTTTTCTTTTCCAGCATTTGTCTACAACCGTATGTTACCTTCGATCCGGATATAATGACACAAAGCTGGCGAAAGATTTCGATAGTCCTTTCCTCACAAGACTATTCCGAATCAAGAGAAATCAAATGCAGGATGGAAATCGCATGTTTATAAATGAGAAAGCAAGGAAATATAATCACATAGATGATGAAGTACTGAACTGGAAGATTGATGAAAGTGACAGCGATGAGTGGAACGAAAACGAAATGGTGCTGCGAAGTCGATACAAACGAAGTACAAGCAGGAAAATATCGAAACCTGCAGAAATACATTCCATAGACTCCCTGGATGAGGTGCTCAAGGAACAAATAGCATCTGTCGGGAACATAGGAGGTATGGAAGACTCATGGAAATTCATAAGTAACTCGGAAATACCGCGATTCAAATCTAGCGATAACCTGTGGCAGAACTTTGAGCATGTTGAGAATATTGACATGACTCAGGAACATGAACATGAACACAGTTCAATTCAACATATCAGAGTACCGCGAGATATCAGTCAACAAAACCTTGCAGCTCTAATAAATGACAATGAGGCTGAAGGCAATAAAATCAAGTCCAACAATGGTTCCTATCAACCCAAACTTGTAGCCATTCAGCTCATACCAATCGCTATTGATGCCAATACTGCCAATGTTGATGTCACCAACAAAACCAGGTCAAATGATCCAAGTAATGAACCTATCTCACAGAACAGTTCCAATGTTATCAAAGAAGATCCTAGCGTTAATATAGCAGAGCAGATGGATAAAGATGACCTCATTACTAAACTTAGGAATAGAAAGAACACTGTAGAAGCCAACAAGCTGGCCTACACTCTATTAGATGATTTGATTAAAAATACCACCACTCCCTCCCCGGACGATTCCAATGAGAACTCTGCAATTGAAAACCTGTTACATTTGTCCATTTATAATATCAGTGAATACTTCTCGAACTCGAACAGTAATCTGAGGTTCGTGCTCATCCAGTTCGAACCCAGGCCGAGGACATTCATCATCGTGTTAGTGTTGCTATCGCTGATCTTCTTCAGATTGTTGAAGTTGCCGTCTTTGAATTGGTTGGTCAGCTCTTGTATACCGTTAAAGGGATTGTCGCTGGTGGATTGACTGGATTTGGATTTGGTGGCGCTTGAGCTGGGGGAGCGGATGGGGACTGCTGTTTTGGCTGAGCTGAAGGAAAAGATGTCATCTTCCTCGTCTTCTTTGGGTGCACAGCGGACGTCCTGCAGGGAAAAAAGAAATTCATTAAGGTCAAGTATCAATATTAGCGAGTTTTTGCAACCAAAATTAGCGTCCCGTTAACTGTACTCTTTCACGTTATTCGACGAAAACTCGTTTCTGCACAAGCGCAGTTTTGGTCAACTTACATCTGGAGGTCGACTTCAATAATCTTCACGTAAGTCAGCGGTGCAAAAACTCGCTATTTTTTCACTAGTTTGAATTTTTATTTTGAATAGGGTAAACTATTGACGCTTGGATGAGCGTAGGATATTCTATCAAAAAGTTCGAAATTTTACGTAGTAAAAAATGGAAAGTAATAAAATTAAATATATTATTGGGTTTTACGTAATACGCTTACCTGAAGCAGCCAGAGTGCGGCGCATAGTACTATGATGAGCTCAGGTGACATGGTTTGCTATGAGGGGAGCTTATGAATGAATCTGGTCACATTGGAGACATGGTACGCGTGCTCTTCATCTCAGAGGAGAATCACAGGGGAAAAGCTTTTCCCGGGAGAACAATTCCCAATAGCTTGTTAATTCGTCTGCATTGAAACAAATATTTAGTTTTTCTATTTGTGTTATGAGAGCGAAGTTTTTCTATTTGTGTTATGAGAGCGAAGCTGCAACAGTGTTATGGTCTCATCACTGCGATATGGAAGGTCACGGAAATCCACCATATTATCAACACTCCGAGCAGGCTTCAAGGGACGCCTTGTTGAGTTTGACAATCTCGTTGAGTAGATTGGTGCCTGGAAAAGGAAACGTTTGTGATGTCAACTTTTGATGTCTTCTAGTTACGCTCTGTTGTGATTTGATTTCTTTTAGCTACGCTCTATGTCAACTTTTGTTTGTTGGTTGGTCAACGTTCGATATGTGCGAAAAATTTTCATTTTATTTTCTGCTCCACTGACGAAAGATAAAATTCTTAAACTGGATTTAGATGACGTGAATCGAACTTGTGAACAATGGTTCCTATCAACCCAAACTTGTAGCCATTCAGCTCATACCAATCGCTATTGATGCCAATACTGCCAATCCAAGTAATGAACCTATCTCACAGAACAGTTCCAATGTTATCAAAGAAGATCCTAGCGTTAATATAGCAGAGCAGATGGATAAAGATGACCTTATTACTAAACTTAGGAATAGAAAGAACACTGTAGAAGCCAACAAGCTGGCCTACACTCTATTAGATGATTTGATCAAAAATACCACCACTCCCTCCCCAGACGATTCCAATGAGAACTCTGCAATTGAAAACCTGTTACATTTGTCCATTTATAATATCAGTGAATATTTCTCGAACTCGAACAGTAAAGTAGCTTTGTTAACTGTCGACAATGCAACAGAAACCGTCGGCAATGCAACAGAGAAAACTATAATGGAGTTCATTTTTGGGAATTGGATTGACGGACATGTGGATAGTAAAATAAATGATTCTATACGAAATCAAACTGAGAGACACAATTTAACAACCAGTACAACAACAGAAACTCCAAAACCCAAAGATAAAAAAACCATGCTAGATTTTATATTAGGGAATTGGGTGTATGATCAAGTGGATAGTAAAATAAATGATTCACTACAAGCTGAGAGCCACAATGCAACCACGCCGGTTCGTTTGCAGATTGTAAATTATTCTCATACGAAAGATATTAACAATACAAACGGAAATCAACAAGAGCAGGACTTACAAGTAAACAAAAGCACAGAGAGATTGTAAATTATTCTCATACGAAAGATATTAACAATACAAACGGAAATCAACAAGAGCAGGACTTACAAGTAAACAAAAGCACAGACTACGTAATAAAAAATGGAAAGTAATAAAATTAAATATATTATTGGGTCTACATTTCTCGCTTACCTGAAGCAGCCAGAGTGCGGCGCATAGTACTATGATGAGCTCAGGTGACATGATTTGCTATGAGGGGAGCTTATGAATGAATCTGGTCACATTAGAGACATGGTACGCGTGCTCTTCATCTCAGAGGAGAATCACAGGGGAAAAGCTTTTCCCGGGAGAACAATTCCCGATTGCTTGTTAATTCGTCTGCATTGAAACAAATATTTAGTTTTTCTATTTGTGTTATTACATGATTACATTTCATGTCTTTCTTTGACGCGAAAGCACAGATGGCGTTTGGCAGAAAAATGTGAAGTTAGCAATGGATGGATTTTTCATCGAGATGGTTGACATGGTCAAGTATTATACGCTGAAATCCATTTACAGCACCACAAAAATCTTGAAGAAAGCTGCACACATGACGGCACAGTTTCTGAATGGAGTCGAAGAGCAAGTGAGAAACAATACGCTTGTCAACAAAACTGCGGAGAATATCAAAGCTATCCAAAACACGGATATGGACTTTGTGAAGAACACAACGGGAAAGATTGTGCAAAACAACTTTGATTTGATGAAAAACGCTACGGGCAAAATATTGGATAATAATCTAAGTTTGTATGGTAATGTAACAAAGAAAGTAATAAACGAATCGGACACAAATTTACCCATAAGTAGCGCTGTGGGTAAGCTAACAAACTTTTACCTTGATAACTTGGGGTGATCTGGATCCTGCCTTATTCCATCACTTTGACAACTACATGCATCCGAGGTTGACCTGGCTATTAAGTATAGGGAATCCTCGTTTCTTCTCAAAACCCCAGCACCCAGCATTAATCATTTTGTATTTTGTTTGGATACCAGCGAGTCTGGTTCCCAATATCCCAAATTTTCATAGAACCTTGAAGCACACACGGCACACGCCTCTGTACAGACCCATACCCATAGGAGTATCATCACTTTGACAACTACATGCATGTCTGCAATTTTCCTCAGATTTTCATTTTACGTTTTCACAAGGGCTATGCCCATTTTGTTTGTATGAACTCCAAGTATGTCATTCCATATTGCTAATCAGTTCATGTTTGTGTTCAATTTTTTTAGTATTGTTTATTCTCCAGGCTGGATTTTTAATGAACCAATTACGTCATGTGTGCCTGGTTAATTCTTCAATAAAGAAATCTCACCGTGAATTGTTTCAGGATTGAGTTCAATCCGAGGTTGACCTGGCTATTAAGTATAGGGAATCCTCGTTTCTTCTCAAAACCCCAGCACCCAGCATTAATCATTTTTTGTATTTTGTTTGGATACCAGCGAGTCTGGTTCCAAAATCCCAAATTTTCATAGAACCTTGAAGCACACACGGCACACGCCTCTGTACATACCCATACGAGTATGAAGGACTGTAGTTTACCTTCCCTAATTGGTTAGCACCTGTATAAATATACGTTGTGTTGTATTTCTGTTCAGTTTATTGTCATAGTATTAGATACATAAACAATCTCATGCTCATTTAATTTTGTCAATATTTCCAGGGTTTTTACTCCTGTTTGTGTTTTTCTTTTGTCATTGCCCTTAAGCTGTGTCCAAACATAGTCGACGGCCGTCGACCGATGTCGACTGAAACCCTAAACTGTCTCGACAACATACATAGATTCACCTCGTCGATTATGTGTGGACATAGCTTTACAGGCGATAGCACTTTCAATAGAACAGTTGCGCTGACTCAGGTGAGGTTTCAAAGTCAGAGAGCAGAAAAAATGAGGAACTAGGGAATTTTTCTTTTTCCTCTAAGACTTCTAGATCCCGAGATAAATCGATTTAAAAAATACCGGTAAATCGTAAACTTTGACGTCACGGCATACGTTCCCGTATACGATGACGTCACATCAAATGTCCCGAGCAAAGCTCCCGAGCAGGCAACACATTAATGTGTTTGTGCGCATACGTTTCTGCGCATTTCTTTCTGCTCCTCCGCAAGCGTGCTTGCATACTGGCGCTACCTAGCGGACGAAAAAAACAACTGTGTAAAGTCTGACGTCACACATCTTTGAACTCTTTCATTAGAACGGAAAATAAAAATTGAATTTTCGACTTTTTACAGTTATTTTTTCGGAGTTTTGTCCAGGGGCTTCCAGAGGGGAGGGGGTCATCAGGCCTAGGTTCATCAAGGGGGCCTGAAACCATTTCTGTAGCAAGGGAAATTTCAGGCTGTTTAAGGTCCCCCAGTCAGCCTAGTTAGCTTAGTTGGTAGTGCGTCTGCCTTGTAAGCGCTAGGCCGCGGGTTCGATTCCCGCCCGGGGCGGATTTTATCCTGATGGGATAATGTTCGTTCTCGGAACCGCTGGCTTTCTCCTATCCTGTCTTCTTTCTCTCTTCGATTTCGGGACGATAAGACCATAGCAGTTACAGTTCCCTCTGTCAAACCTCTTAAAAAAAAATATCTTTTTCAGTTTTTAGTCTAAAATCTCATTTGAAAGAAATTAACTTTGTGCCATTTTTCTTGATACCTACTTTGTTTTGTCTCTTGCAGACCCTCTTTCCTAGTTTGTATTGTCTTTGAGGTTACCCCAAGTAAAAACTGTAATACTGATTATTTATTAATACTCATTTCCTCTTATTCTCATCCCATGCTTATGTCACGCGCTAGACGTACATCTGTCTGTCTGCTCCGACTGATGGCCCGTCCTCCGTGGATGCCGTCAACCCCAACACCAACGTCTCCAAGCTAGCGGCCGAGGCTGCAGCCAACGCCACACAACTTGCACAAAACAAGTACAACTCTGTGCCCGGCCTTCTCAACCAGATTAATGAGTTTGGTACTTCCTCACTCGGATCTTTCGGTAATGCGGCAATCGATGCGGCGAATAATCTGGGGAATCTTGCTTCCAATGCGGTTGGACAGCTCATCAATACATTCGGCATGGCTACAGAGCTACTTGGATTTCTAAGCGGAGGCCTCGTGACAACCTCTAGTCAGATTGCCAGTCAGATAGGACAAGGCGTGGGTGGCGCGTTGAATAGCACTGGCAAAATTGTGAGCAGTAACTTCAAAGAGTACAGCTCCCTAGTGAGCAGACTCGGCAGTCAGACGTTGAGTACAGGAGGAAAGACGGCTGCCTCTGCCCTGGGGGCGAGTGGAAATGTTCATCTGAGTACACGGGATTATACCTGGGAAGGTTAATGATCTTGATATATCTGTAGAAATAATAGGTGTTGCATTTTTCTTGTAAAAATACACGCTTCCCCTTGATTTATTAACTTTTCTTCCTGTGTTTTCATATATGACGTATACTCTCAAAACTTATACTTCCCAATATAAGAAATAACATTGCATTCTGGTAATAATCCTGTGTTGTTTTTCTGTGAATGTCACTAGAGATCCCAACAAACAATCTTTTTGACGCCGCGCCAGAGTCAACAGAAAGAGATCCGGAAGCGTTAACCCGCTCTGTCAATAGTCAATAAGAACTTAGTATTGTGGTTGGGTGGAAGAGCTCCTTCTGGAGAATCCTGCCACATTAAAAATAGCCATAAAAAATATTCCATTGTATTCCAAAGATTCACAATTTTTTGGTACACCTACTTAGTTACCTAACTACTTCTATCATCATTATTATTATTTTTTAATCTATCTCTTAAGTAGACAAGTCCCAACTTATTTCATTCTCATAGGAGTAGAAAAAATGGGATGCTTGATATCACAAAGAAGTCTTTTGAATGTCTGACTGTGTTCTAGAAATCTGGGAACAGTGGAAATGTACACGCTACACGGGAATGTGAGAAACAAATTCAAACCATTTTCTGCACTTCTATTTCAATAAATGGATAACATCGATTCCTTTTATTCAAAGCCGTTTTATTATCACTTGAAAAATTATATTTATTTCGATTTTGGAAACTATATGGATTAAAAAAAGTAAGAGATTTCGCTAGATCGCTAGTTATAAAACTAAGAAAGGAGCTTTGTCGAGAGTCAGATACGAAAAGGAATATTGTAACACTCTCCTGTGTTTAGCCACCGAACCATCCTGACGCTGCGTTCACAATACCCGGAGGCAGTTCATTCTTAATATCCACCAATGTCTCCAAAGGTCTTCCAGACTTGCTGACGAGGGCCAAACTATTGGCTGAATCTTCCTTATCATTGGCATTGAACGTATCCCTGACAGCGCTGATTTGTTTATAGCCAGGGTCCAGCGAGGCTTTGATCTTGCTATTGGTGTTCTCCACCTGTTGCTTGATGAATCTCAAGTTGTTATCGTTCATCTTGTGAAAGGAGTCGATCAGCTTCTCGCCCAGGTCGCGGTTCAAATCATTCCACTGGTTCGCCAGTCTGAGGTTCGTGCTCATCCAGTTCGAACCCAGGCCGAGGACATTCATCATCGTGTTAGCGTTGCTATCGCTGATCTTCTTCAGATTGTTGAAGTTGCCGTCTTTGAATTGGTTGGTCAGCTCTTGTATACCGTTGAAGGGATTGTCGCTGGTGGATTGACTGGATTTGGATTTGGTGGCGCTTGAGCTGGGGGAGCGGATGGGGACTGCTGTTTTGGCTGAGCTGAAGGAAAAGATGTCATCTTCCTCTTCTTCTTTGGGTGCACAGCGGACGTCCTGCAGGGAAAAAAAGAAATTCATTAAGGTCAAGTATCAATATTAGCGAGTTTTTGCAACCAAAATTAGCGTCCCGTTAACTGGACTCTTTCACGTTATTCGACGAAAACTCGTTTCTGCACAAGCGCAGTTTTGATCAACTTACATCTGGAGGTCGACTTTGGTAATCTTCACGTAAGTTAGCGGTGCAAAAACTCGCTATTTTTTCACTAGTTTGAATTTTTATTTTGAATAGGGTAAACTATTGACGCTTAGATGAGCGTAGGATATTCTATCAAAAAGTTCGAAATTTTACGTAGATAATAGAAAATGGAAAGTAATAAAATTAAATAATTATATTATTGGGTCTACATTTCTCGCTTACCTGAAGCAGCCAGAGTGCGGCGTATAGTACTATGATGAGCTCAGGTGACATGATGTGCTATGAGGGGAGCTTATGAATGAATCTGGTCACATTGGAGACATGGTACGCGTGCTCTTCATCTCAGAGGAGAATCACAGGGGAAAGCTTTTAATCTGATAATCCTTATCTACCTAGAGACAATTACCTAGGTACATTTGTATTAACGTCTTGACCGATCGACGAGACGAGTCATTAAAAACCGCAGTTTCATCTCAGTAGAACAGTTGTACAATAATTGCTTACCCATACCGGGACCTTAAAAACTGTTATCTCCACCCGAAACTTACGTACTTATAGAACTCTTGTGTTATTACATGATTACATTTCATGTCTTTCTTTGACGCGTGAGAGCTAGTCCTTGATATTTTGCTAACGTCAGACTTGTGTTTCTTGACCTTTCACGAGGATTTCAACCAGCTCTTCAATATTGTTCTCACGACAGACTTCAATTTCTTTTGCAAGTGACCAATGTGACCATACTTTGATTACTTTGCGTTATGAGCTAGAAATATCCCCGATTTCCCGTTCTTTTATGTCGCGTTTTACTACCGTGAATTGTCTCAGGATTGACTTCAATCCGAGCAGGGCCGGATTAGCCCCCCGCGGGGCCCGGGGCAGTTTCAAAGGCGCGGGGCCCCCAGTTTGGGCTGATCGAACTTAAAATTTTCGCTAGAAATATCCCCGATTTCCCGTTCTTTTATGTCGCGTTTTACTACCGTGAATTGTCTCAGGATTGAGTTCAATCCGAGGTTGACCTGGCTATTAAGTATAGGGAATCCTCTTTTTTTTTTAAGAGGTTTGACAGAGGGAACTGTAACTGCTATGGTCTTATCGTCCCGAAATGGAAGAGAGAAGGAAGACAGGATAGGAGAAAGCCAGCCGTTCCGAGAACGAACATTATCCCATCAGGATAAAATCCGCTCCGGGGGGGAATCGAACCCGCGGCCTAGCGCTTACAAGGCAGACGCACTACCAACTAAGCTAACTAGGCTGACCGGGAATCCTCGTTTCTTCTCAAAACCCCAGCACCCAGCATTAATCATTTGTATTTTGTTTGGATACCAGAGAGTCTGGTTCCCAATATCCCAAATTTTCATAGAACCTTGAAGCACACACGGCACACGCCTCTGTACAGACCCATACCCATACGAGTATGCAGGACTGTGGTTTACCTTCCCTAATTGGTTAGCACCTGTATAAATATACGTTGTGTTGTATCTCTGTTTAGTTTATTGTCATAGTATTAGATACATAAACAATCTCATGCTCATTTAATTTTGTCAACATTTCCAGGGTTTTTACTCCTGTTTGTGTTTTTCTTTTGTCATTGCCCTTAAGCTGTGTCCAAACATAGTCGACGGCCGTCGACCGATGTCGACTGAAACCCTAAACTGTCTCGACAACATACATAGATTCACCTCGTCGATTATGTGTGGACATAGCTTTACAGGCGATAGCACTTTCAATAGAACAGTTGCGCTGACTCAGGTGAGGTTTCAAAGTCAAAGAGCAGAAAAAATGAGGAAATAGGGAATTTTTCTTTTTCCTCTAAGACTTCTAGACCCCGAGATAAATCGATTTAAAAAATACCGGTAAATCGTGAACTTTGACGTCACGGCATACGTTCCCGTATACGATGACGTCACATCAAATGTCCCGAGCAAAGCTCCCGAGCAGGCAACACATTAATATGAATTTTCGACTTTTTACAGTTATTTTTTCGGGGTTTTGACCTCGGATTTGGATTTTTCCCAACTTTTTACATAGGAATCGACCATTTAGTTATAATTTACCCATTTGCAACTGCTCCATTCACCAGTTCTCAACATTGCGCGTGGTTAGCATCCGGATGGGTAACTATCTGGACAATCGCGTGATGCTGACTTTTCCCGACCCTACTCAGGCTGGGCTGGGTGAGTTTAATGTCAGTAGACGGGTAGCTTGGAATTTTCCCTCAATGCCGTACCTGCTGCGGAATTTTTAAATAACTTCTGATAGAGAATAATAAACTTTTTCGTACATCTGATGGAACTCCATTTTATTCAGGTTAAAATAACTCAGAGTAGAAGGGCCCTATTTCACAATTTTCTGATACTTATCCTTCATTTGAATCTTACTTGAAATAGAAATATCCTCGAAACCTTTCAGAGATTTTGAAAGGAATCGGACATTTTCATTTTCACAGCCGCCCTAGGCGGTTCGATTGCCATCTGGCAATTGTACGTCAACCAATCTCTGAGGTGACACCCTATCTTTGCATTTTTCCCAACTTTTTACATAGGAATCGACCATTTAGTTATAATTTACCCATTTGCAACTGCTCCATTCACCAGTTCCCAACATTGCGCGTGGTTAGCATCCGGATGGGTAACTATCTGGACAATCGCGTGATGCTGACTTTTCCCGACCCTACTCAGGTTGGGTGAGTTTAATGTCAGTAGACGGGTAGCTTGGAATTTTCCCTCAATGCCGTACCTGCTGCGGAATTTTTAGATAACTTCTGATAGAGAATAATAAACTTTTTCATACATCTGAGGAAGAGTGTGAAGAAATCAACGACAGATGCCGCACCTCCAAGAACGCTAGACCAAAATCTAGCAATATTAGAGCACAAAATATTACAGACAGCATGAAGGCCCCAGTAATGCAGTTGCTAAAATGGGTCCATACCACTTAATCAACGATGTTGTTTAACCACCATCATACACGACTGATTTTCAGTGTTTATCACCAATTCCACACTGTAGACAAAATTGTTGATCAACACCGGTGTGGACCCAGCTCTACATAGGACTCACAACCAAGGGGATTGTGGTTCAAATCCTACCAGCGACAGAGAAAATTTAGGTCAGAAGAAGATCATTTTGTTAGATTAAGTGGAAAACTAATTCTATTCAGGCAGAATGCTGATGAACCTTGTTCTGTCTTGTGAGAAATAAGAGATTCTCGTTTGGGTGAAATGATCCTTTAAAAATTTAATAAAACAAATTCAAAATAAAATGTCTACTATTGTTTTGACGAATCAAACCGCTTTTGTGGTATATCTGATGGAACTCCATTTTATTTAGGTTAAAATAACTCAGAGTAGAAGGGCCCTATTTCACAATTTTCTGATACTTATCCTTCATTTGAATCTTACTTGAACTAGAAATATCCTCGAAACCTTTCAGAGTTTCTGAAAGGAATCGGATATTTTCATTTTCACAGCCGCCCTAGGCGGTTCGATTGCCATCTGACAATTGTACATCAACCAATCTCTGAGGTGACACCCTATCTTTGAGTGCTTTCGATAGCCCCTCTATTTGGTTCCCTACTGAGGATAGCCCATCTTCCACCAAGTTGTATCCTCCACCCACCAACGTTTCTGTCAATTCCACGCCATTCTCTCCCAACTTGTATCCTGTGTTGATCGTCGTATCTTTCAAATTCTCTACGAGCTCGACTGTGCTTTCGAGGATTTTGGCAGTATCTGCCAGCGTGTCTGTCACCAACCATCCAACAGAACCTGCAGAGGCTATCGTGGAATTGTAGACGGCTTTGAAGGAGTCTGTGTTTGTGTCGTACACGTAATGAACGACGTCGGATGATGCGGGGATGATTGAAGACAAAGATGATACATCTGATGGAACTCCATTTTATTTAGGTTAAAATAAGGGCCCTATTTCACAATTTTCTGATACTTATCCTTCATTTGAATCTTACTTAAAATAGAAATATCCTCGAAACCTTTCAGAGTTTTTGAAAGGAATCGGATATTTTCATTTTCACAGCCGCCCTAGGCGGTTCGATTGCCATCTGGCAATTGTACGTCAACCAATCTCTGAGGTGACACCCTATCTTTGAGTGCTTTCGATAGCCCCTCCATTTGGTTCCCTACTGAGGATAGCCCATCTTCCACCAAGTTGTATCCTCCACCCACCAACGTTTCTGTCAATTCCACGCCATTCTCTCTTCCGTCCCGGACGGGACCAAGCTAACTAGGCTGGCAAAATTTACTTGTACTCATAAGTTGAAATTCATAAAGTTACGGAGTCCTCTATCATTATGTTATACCTTAATTATAAGAACGAGATCCATTCACAGTTCATAGTTCACACACTGATCGCTCTATCTCTAGAACCACATCACCTAGAAAGCTGAAATTTGGTAGGAATATTCCTTTTATGGTCTACTCAAATTCTCCACGAGCTCGAATGTGTTTTCGAGGATTTTGGCAGTATCTGCCAGCGTGTCTGTCACCAACCATCCAACAGAACCTGCAGAGGCTATCGTGGAGTTGTAGACGGCTTTGAAGGAGTCTGTGTTTGTGTCGTACACGTAATGAACGACGTTGGATGATGCGGGGATGATTGAAGACAAAGATGACGGGTAGAGTGAAGATCTGTGAACAGAGAGGAAGGAGGAGCCATCTTGGGAATGATTTTCGAGGATTTTGGCAGTATCTGCCAGCGTGTCTGTCACCAACCATCCAACAGAACCTGCAGAGGCTATCGTAGAGTTGTAGACGGCTTTGAAGGAGTCTGTGTTTGTGTCGTACACGTAATGAACGACGTCGGATGATGCGGGGATGATTGAAGACAAAGATGACGGGTAGAGTGAAGATCTGTGAACAGAGAGGAAGGAGGAGCCATCTTGGGAATGAGAGTCTCAGCATGATCTTTGTTTTGTTGTAGATAAATAGCGTTGTGTATTAAGAACAACTTCAAGTTAGGTGGTAGGGATCTCCTGAAGGTCGGTGGTTCGAGTCCAAGTGCAAGTCATACAATGTATCATTCGGACATTCGTGCGCAACACAATAATCCTTCGGAAGATTTCTCACCTAGCGTTACTTACATATTTGGAGTGACCCTGACTTGACTCATATTCAGCGCGTCAGGATGTTGGGACACATTCTTGAAGAAACCGGAAGCGCTGCTCAGTTGGTTCCCAACACCGTGCGTTCCAATTTTGGCCAAACTTAGAGCACCTCGCACCACGCCGTCAGCCATTCTCATCGTGTTCATCCCCACCCGGACGCCAGCACTCAACGTGTTGACACCCACATCCTTGGCTGTCTGCATGGTATTGGAGAGAATCTTGAGAGTGTTGCTGAGGAGACTGGTCGCATACCAGCTCAAGTTGTACACTGTGGATGTCGCAGCATTCTGCAACGAATCGATTGTGCTTATGCCATTACCTGCCAACTTGTGCATGATGCTGTTGTGTTGCTCGATCACGGATTTGACCTCATCAGGACGCACCATGTGTTTGGGGCCTTCCGGTGGGGGGACGGATTTGGCATTGGGGTTCTCGGTTTGCGACACGACTGCCTGGAAGAAAGAAATGTTGGACGTGTGATCATGTGATCCATGGTAGAACTCTGAGAAAACCTTGTTGGTGTAATGGGCAAGACACTTGGCCTGATAAATAACTAGGAGAGCTTGAATTCAATCCTGGCCGAGACTTAGAATTTTATCCAAGTTGGATAAAATTACCATGTTGAGAAATTGACATTTTTTATTTCTTTGAATCTCTGGAGTACATTATTGACAAAACTTAAGATGAAATCTGGTAAACTATAATTTTACAATACCTTTTACCTTATTATTTCCAAGATTTATTTACCTGTCCTGTTAGTATCAAATAATAGAAAACACAGAAATACAGACGGTGGGATGATAGAATGGAGAAATGGGACTTCATTTTGATCTGCCGTCTAAATCTCGTCTGATTGTGAAATGTTATGTGTACCATGAATATTGTAGTTATGTAATCTTTGAGCAAATAGGAATCATAGTGTTCCATTTGTGTGTGTTGACTTTGGTTTTGTTATGGTTAATTATAATTATAGAAGATTAGGACAAATATTTGATCACTTTGAAGCAGTACAGAACAAATATTTGATCAAATTGATTTAATTGATGATGTGCAGAAAAAATATTTGATCAAACCAATCTACGTAATCTACCTCCTTTTGCAATTTTTTCACTCCAAGTTGAGATTTGGGTAAATCACATCACAAGTATGTGCTTTGGAAATCCATATCTGATCTAGTCTGTTTCTCTTTGTTTCCCTCTTATTACTTTAAGCTTTAAGCTCAGGTCTACAGGTTCTTGTTGAAATGTTTGTTGACCTCTGAACACGCTTGGAGACTTGGGCCGTGATCAGGTGTACCTGATAGTGAGTGACTGAACTTATTTCAGCAGTCTCCTAATATCATGTGACTGTACCTGAATAGGCCTTCATTGATTGTAGGTATCCGGAGGCAACCCTTTTCAACTGCTTATGTAATTTAGTCACATGAGTTTTTATGCCACCTTATCTATTTCGCTGGATTTTTAACCAACTCTTAACACAGTCCTAGGCTACACTCTGAAATCGCCAACAGCACGTGAGATCACCCCTGTGACCCCTCAGATATTAATTAGAGCACAACTTTCACGTGAGATCACCCCTGTGACCCCTCAGATATTAATTAGAGCACAACTTTCACGTGACGTTACCCATCAGCTATAACCACACACAACGTTTCCTCCTTGATCAAATTTATTTCATGTTGGTCATATTTTCGCTTTTGCCTCTAATACACTTGCTGAGAAGACTGGTTGGCGAGTGGGCCCAAATTGAGGGGTTGGTTCCATCGAATCATTGTTCAAAGATTTTCTGAAATGTACTATGAAATCAATTGAAAGAGAGTTTTGTACACAAAAGCGGTTTGATTCGTCAAAACAATAGTAGACATTTTATTTTGAATTTGTTCCATCGAATTGTTCAAAGATTTTCTGAAATGTATCTACTATGAAATCAATTGAAAGAGAGTTTTGTACACAAAAGCGGTTTGATTCGTCAAAACAATAGTAGACATTTTATTTTGAATTTGTTTTATTAAATTTTTAAAGGATCATTTCACCCAAACGAGAATCTCTTATTTCTCACAAGACAGAACAAGGTTCATCAGCATTCTGCCTGAATAGAATTAGTTTTCCACTTAATCTAACAAAATGATCTTCTTCTGACCTAAATTTTCTCTGTCGCTGGTAGGATTTGAACCACAATCCCCTTGGTTGTGAGTCTCATCGAATCATTGTTCAAAGATTTTCTGAAATGTACTATGAAATCAATTGAAAGAGAGTTTTGTACACAAAAGGGGTTTGATTCGTCAAAACAATAGTAGACATTTTATTTTGAATTTGTTTTGTTAAATTTTTAAAGGATCATTTCACCCAAACGAGAATCTCTTATTTCTCACAAGACAGAACAAGTGTTCATCAGCATTCTGCCTGAATAGAATTAGTTTTCACTTAATCTAACAAAATGATCTTCTTCTGACCTAAATTTTCTCTGTCGCTGGTAGGATTTGAACCACAATCCCCTTGGTTGTGAGTCCTATGTAGAGCTGGGTCCACACCGGTGTTGATCAACAATTTTGTCTACAGTGTGGAATTGGTGATAAACACTGAAAATCAGTCGTGTATGATGGTGGTTAAACAACATCGTTGATTAAGTGGTATGGACCCATTTTAGCAACTGCATTACTGGGGCCTTCATGCTGTCTGTAATATTTTGTGCTCTAACAATCTCATGCTCATTTAATTTTGTCAATATTTCCAGGGTTTTTACTCCTGTTTGTGTTTTTCTTTTGTCATTGCCCTTAAGCTGTGTCCAAACATAGTCGATGGCCGTCGACCGACGTCGACTGAAACTCTAAACTGCCTCGACAACATACATAGATTCACCTCGTCGATTATGTGTGGACATAGCTTTACAGGCGATAGCACTTTCAATAGAACAGTTGCGCTGAGGAGTATGCAGGACTGTAGTTTACCTTCCTTAATTGGTTAGCACCTGTATAAATATACGTTGTGTTGTATTTCTGTTCAGTTTATTGTCATAGTATTAGATACATAAACAATCTCATGCTCATTTAATTTTGTCAATATTTCCAGGGTTTTTACTCCTGTTTGTGTTTTTCTTTTGTCATTGCCCTCAAGCTGTGTCCAAACATAGTCGATGGCCGTCGACCGATGTCGACTGTAACCCTAAACTGCCTCGACAACATACATAGATTCACCTCGTCGATTGATTACACAGCTTTACAGGCGATAGCACTTTCAATAGAACAGTTGCGCTGACTCAGGTGAGGTTTCAAAGTCAGAGAGCAGAAAAAATGAGGAACTAGGGAATTTTTCTTTTTCCTCTAAGACTTCTAGACCCCGAGATAAATCGATTTAAAAAATACCGGTAAATCGTAAACTTTGACGTCACGGCATACGTTCCCGTATACGATGACGTCACATCAAATGTCCCGAGCAAAGCTCCCGAGCAGGCAACACATTAATGCCTTGTAAGCGTTAGGTCACGCTTCAATTCCCGCCCGGGGGCGAATTTTATTCTAAACACACAAGGTTCGTTCTCGGAACGGCTGGCTTCCTCCTATCCTGTCTTTCTTCTCTCTTCGCTTTCGGGACGGGTAGACCTTAGCAGTTACAGTTCACTCTATCAAACCTCTTAAAAAAAAAGAGAACTTTGGATTAAAAGTTTCAATATTAATTTGTGGCCAAGTTTACGGGACATCGTGTCGTACAACTTAACTTCATTTGATATATTATTATGTGAAGGCGGTCTCTTCCCGATCTCTTGTGTGCCACGTACATTTTAGTTTAAGACTATTGCACTAATTTGATATCATAAGACCGGTCCCAAGTTCGTGACTTACCAAACGCGGCCGTGTTGGTCCCAATCGTGAACAAGGTAAACGAATCTACAACGAACTGAAATATGTGTGATACGAGCCCTAGAGTTTTAGTTCCCTCTATCCACCTTTTTAAAAAAATAGGCTGGGGGACTTTGAACAGAGAGGATACCAGACTGAAATTTCCCTTTTTAACGAATTAGCAAAGCAGGTTGAGTGCGAAGGGCATCCACTCTTAAAATTTTTGTAGCCAAAACCAAATGTCAGTCCAAAACAGTCACCTAGCTAGAGGGCTGATTGACAATGAGTTTGGTACTTCCTCACTCGGATCTTTCGGTAATGCGGCAATCGATGCGGCGAATAATCTTGGGAATCTTGCTTCCAATGCGGTTGGACAGCTCATCAATACACTCGGTATGGCTTCGGAGCTACTTGGATTTCTAAGCGGAGGCCTCGTGACAACCACTAGTCAGATTGCCAGTCAGATAGGACAAGGCGTGGGTGGCGCGTTGAATAGCACTGGCAAAATTGTGAGCAGTAACTTCAAAGAGTAAGTTAGGTGGTAGGGATCTCCTGAAGGTCGGTGGTTCGAGTCCAAGTGCAAGTCATACAATGTATCATTCGGACATTCGTGCGCAACACAATAATCCTTCGGAAGATTTCTCACCTAGCGTTACTTACATATTTGGAGTGACCCTGACTTGACTCATATTCAGCGCGTCAGGATGTTGGGACACATTCTTGAAGAAACCGGAAGCGCTGCTCAGTTGGTTCCCAACACCGTGCGTTCCAATTTTGGCCAAACTTAGAGCACCTCGCACCACGCCGTCAGCCATTCTCATCGTGTTCATCCCCACCCGGACGCCAGCACTCAACGTGTTGACACCCACATCCTTGGCTGTCTGCATGGTATTGGAGAGAATCTTGAGAGTGTTGCTGAGGAGACTGGTCGCATACCAGCTCAAGTTGTACACTGTGGATGTCGCAGCATTCTGCAACGAATCGATTGTGCTTATGCCATTACCTGCCAACTTGTGCATGATGCTGTTGTGTTGCTCGATCACGGATTTGACCTCATCAGGACGCACCATGTGTTTGGGGCCTTCCGGTGGGGGGACGGATTTGGCATTGGGGTTCTCGGTTTGCGACACGACTGCCTGGAAGAAAGAAATGTTGGACGTGTGATCATGTGATCCATGGTAGAACTCTGAGAAAACCTTGTTGGTGTAATGGGCAAGACGAAGAAAGAAATGTTGGACGTGTGATCATGTGATCCATGGTAGAACTCTGAGAAAACCTTGTTGGTGTAATGGGCAAGACACTTGGCCTGATAAATAACTAGGAGAGCTTGAATTCAATCCTGGCCGAGACTTAGAATTTTATCCAAGTTGGATAAAATTACCATGTTGAGAAATTGACATTTTTTATTTCTTTGAATCTCTGGAGTACATTATTGACAAAACTTAAGATGAAATCTGGTAAACTATAATTTTACAATACCTTTTACCTTATTATTTCCAAGATTTATTTACCTGTCCTGTTAGTATCAAATAATAGAAAACACAGAAATACAGACGGTGGGATGATAGAATGGAGAAATGGGACTTCATTTTGATCTGCCGTCTAAATCTCGTCTGATTGTGAAATGTTATGTGTACCATGAATATTGTAGTTATGTAATCTTTGAGCAAATAGTAATCATAGTGTTCCATTTGTGTGTGTTGACTTTGGTTTTGTTATGGTTAATTAAAATTATAGAAGATTAGGACAAATATTTGATCACTTTGAAGCAGTACAGAACAAATATTTGATCAAATTGATTTACCTAATTGATGATGTGCAGAAAAAATATTTGATCAAACCAATCTACGTAATCTACCTCCTTTTGCAATTTTTTCACTCCGAGTTGAGATTTGGGTAAACCACATCACAAGTATGTGCTTTGGAAATCCATATCTGATCTAGTCTGTTTCTCTTTGTTTCCCTCTTATTACTTTAAGCTCAGGTCTACAGGTTCTTGTTGAAATGTTTGTTTCCCTCTTATTACTTTAAGCTCAGGTCTACAGGTTCTTGTTGAGATGTTTGTTTCCCTCTTATTACTTTAAGCTCAGGTCTACAGGTTCTTGTTGAAATGTTTGTTGACCTCTGAACACGCTTGGAGACTTGGGCCCTGATCAGGTATACCTGATAGTGAGTGGCTGAACTTATTTGAGCAGTCTCCTATCATGTGACTGTACCTGGATAGTCCTAGGCCTTCATTGATTGTAGGTATCCGGGAGGCAACCCTTTTCAACTGCTTATGTAATTTAGTCACATGAGTTTATGCCACCTTATCTATTTCGCTGGATTTTTAACCAACTCTTAACACAGTCCTAGGCTACTCTCTGAAATCGCCAACAGCACGTGAGATCACCCCTGTGACCGACCCCTCATATTAATTAAGCACAACTTTCTTTGATCTTTCACGTGACGTTACCCATCAGTTATAACCACACACAAAGTTTCCTCCTTGATCAAATTTATTTCATGTTGGTCATATTTTCGCTTTTGCATCTAATACACTTGCTGAGAAGACTGGTTGGCGATTGAAGTTAGGTGGTAGGGATCTCCTGAAGGTCGGTGGTTCGAGTCCAAGTGCAAGTCATACAATGTATCATTCGGACACCGACATTTGTGACAAGCATTCGTGCGCAACACAATAATCCTTCGGAAGATTTCTCACCTAGCGTTACTTACATATTTGGAGTGACCCTGACTTGACTCATATTCGTCCAGATCGGATCGAATAGCAGTGTGTGTGCCGTTCAAGAGACGTTGGGATGACTGTTGAACGGCCTGATTAGCGTTGATGAGGCCGTCTAGGAGGTTGCTTTCGGATGCCATGAGAGCTTCCAGGGACGCCTTGTTGAGTTTGACAATCTCGTTGAGTAGATTGGTGCCTGGAAAAGGAAATGTTTGTGATGTCAACTTTTGATGTCTTCTAGTTACGCTCTGTTGTGATTTGATTTCTTTTAGCTACGCTCTATGTCAACTTTTGTTTGTTGGTTGGTCAACGTTCGATGTGTGCGAATAATTTTCATTTTATTTTCTGAGTTTGTTGGTTGGTCAACGTTCGATTTGTGCGAAAAATTTTCATTTTATTTTCTGCTCCACTGACGAAAGATAAAATTCTTAAACTGGATTTAGATGACGTGAATCGAACTCGTTTCATGTAAACTGCCAGCCTAGTTAGCTTAGTTGGTAGTGCGTCTGCCTTGTAAGCGCTAGGCCGCGGGTTCGATTCCCGCCCGGGGCGGATCGCGCTCTAATATTGCTAGATTTTGGTCTAGCGTTCATGGAGGTGTGGCATCTGTCGTTGATTTCTCCATACTCTTCTCACGTTTTCACCCAAAACTGGTTTGAATGTTAATAGCGCTGGATCCTCCTGCTCCTCCGCTGACGGCATTCTTAGCCCCCGTAGCAAACATATCCGTCACCAAATCCCAGTTCTTTATATTTCTATCCAGATCGGATCGAATAGCAGTGTGTGTGCCGTTCAAGAGACGTTGGGATGACTGCTGAACGGCCTGATTAGCGTTGATGAGGCCGTCTAGGAGGTTGCTTTCGGATGCCATGAGGGCTTCCAGGGACGCCTTGTTGAGTTTGACAATCTCGTTGAGTAGATTGGTGCCTGGAAAAGGAAATGTTTGTGATGTCAACTTTTGATGTCTTCTAGTTACGCTCTGTTGTGATTTGATTTCTTTTAGCTACGCTCTATGTCAACTTTTGTTTGTTGGTTGGTCAACGTTCGATGTGTGCGAATAATTTTCATTTTATTTTCTGCTCCACTGACGAAAGATAAAATTCTTAAACTGGATTTAGATGACGTGAATCGAACTTGTTTCATGTAAACTGTATCTGTTTTCTCGGAGCTATGTGGTTAAACAGGCTTCAAATAGACTACGTTAGGAGTGAGTTTATTTTAACATTGCCTATCCCAGCCTAGTTAGCTTGGAGGGTAGCGTGTCTGCCTTGCAAGCGTTAGATCACGCTTCAATTCCCGCCCGGGGGCGAATTTTATTCTAAACACACAAGGTTCGTTCTCTGAACGGCTGGCTTCCTCCTATCTTGTCTTTCTTCTCTCTTCGCTTTCGGGACGGGTAGACCTTAGCAGTTACAGTTCCCTCTATCAAACCTCTTTTTAAAAAAGAGAACTTTGGATTAAAAGTTTCAATATTTGTGGCCAAGTTTACGGGACATCCCGTCGTACAACTCAACTTCATTTGATATATTATTATGTTAAGGCGGTCTCTTCCTGATCTCTTGTGTGCCGCGTCCATTTTAGTTTAGGACTATTGCACTAATTTGATATCACTTTCGGGACGGGTAGACCTTAGCAGTTACAGTTCCCTCCATCAAACCTCTTTAAAAAAAAGAGAACTTTGGATTAAAAGTTTCAATATTTGTAGCCAAGTTTACGGGACATCGTGTCGTACAACTTAACTTCATTATATATTATTATGTTAAGGCGGTCTCTTCCTGATCTCTTGTGTGCCGCGTCCATTTTAGTTTAGGACTATTGCACTAATTTGATATCATAAGACCGGTCCCAAGTTCGTGACTTACCAAACGCGGCCGTGTTGGTCCCAATCGTGAACAAGGTCCCGGCTGCATTCATAGCATTCTTCTCGTTTACATCTTTGAATTGTCTGTACAGACCATCCAGACCAACATATTGGGCTATTTGAGCAGGGGGTGGGGGGGTAGTGAAGGGGACGATGGGTGGTGAGGTGGTTGGGGCGCGCGTAGTGGGGGGAGATTGGGTGGGCGAAGAACCCCAAAATGCACTGACCAAGGTCTGAAACACACGATGGAAAGAGTTCGAATGGACATTTTGAGTTTTCGAAAATACCTTTTTTAGATAGCAAGGGCCGCTTTTAGACGAATTTAGTCTTCAAATATTAGAATTTTTTTTCAACGCTACTGTCAAGTTTTTTTGAGATTTGATGGAGGGGACTGTAACTGCTAAGGGGTCTTATCGTCCCGAAATCGAAGAGAGAAGGTACACAGTTAGCCAGGACAGGAGAAAGCCAGCCGTTCCGAGAACGAACCTTATCTGTTTAGGATAAAATCCGCCTCGGACGGGACCAAGCTAACTAGGCTGGCAAAATTTACCTATACATACTCATAAATTAAAATTCAAAAAGTTACGGAGTCCTCTATCATTATGTTATACCCATAACTCACACAAGTATGACAGGGTGTCTACCAGACTGGAAAACCGGGAAAAGTCAGGGAATTTTATGTTTCCATTTTTGGTAGACACCCTGTATGAATGTCAACTTACCTGAAAGCAGAAAATTTGAACGAGCACCGTAACATAATGGATAGGCAGGATCATCCTCACTGCTTTGGGTAATACGTTATTTTCACATGAAGCTCAGAGATCCAACTGAATCCGAGTACCTCATCTAATCCTAAACATACAAACATTGCACTCGCAAATTTAATATTGGTATGTTATGGACCAGTGCTCAGTGCTTCTTAAACTGTGTGCCGCAGCCTTCTAGTGTGCCGCAGCCTTCTAGTGTGCCGCAGCCATGATTGAAGACATAGGTGTGCCAATGGACATTTTGAGTTTTTGAGAATACCTTTTTTAGATAGCAAGGGCCGCTTTTAGACGAATTTAGTCTTCAAATTTTAGAGTTTTTTTTTCAACTCTACTGTCAAGTTTTTTTGAGATTTGATGGAGGGGACTGTAACTGCTAAGGGGTCTTATCGTCCCGAAATCGAAGAGAGAAGGTACACAGTTAGCCAGGACAGGAGAAAGCCAGCTGTTCCGAGAACGAACCTTATCTGTTTAGGATAAATTCCGCCCCGGACGGGACCAAGCTAACTAGGCTGGCAAAATTTACTTATACTCATAAATTGAAATTCAAAAAGTTACGGAGTCCTCTATCATTATGTTATACCCATAACTCACACTATGACAGGGTGTCTACCAGACTGGAAAACCGGGAAAAGTCAGGGAATTTTATTTTTCCATTTTTGGTAGACACCCTGTATGAATGTCAACTTACCTGAAAGCAGAATATTTGAACGAGCACCGTAACATAATGGATAGGCAGGATCATCTTCACTGCTTTGGGTACTACGTTATTTTCACATGAAGCTCAGAGATCCAACTGAATCCGAGTACTTCATCTAATCCTAAACATACAAACATTGCACTCGCAAATTTAATATTGGTATGTTATGGACCAGTGCTTCTCAAACTGTGTGCCGCAGCCTTCTAGTGTGCCGCAAGGTTGCCGGTCGCCTTAGGTGTGCCGCGAGTTTTTTTATAAAGTTGAGATGATTTTAAGGTGTGTTCACACATAGTCGACCGGCCGCACGTCAATTCACATTGATCGGTGGTCGATTCACATCAAACGATGATCGATCGACTATGTGTAGACACACTTTTAGAGGAAGTTGAGAGGAACTGATGGGACAAAGAAAGACCGCTTTCGCATTACTTCAAGGCACATTCTTTTATGTCCATGCTTAATGTCTATCCAAGAAGGGAAAAGTTTGGTTAGAAAATTTCCGCCCTGGCCGGAATTCGAACCCAGCACCTCCAGGTTGAGAGTCAGTGCTCTTGACCACTCGGCCACAGAGGTAGTGTTTTAGCTTAGGGCACGCCACTGGGTTGTATATCTGACAACTGCGCAAACAGTGGAGGTCTAATTGGATCATCCCTGCATTTAAAGTTGAGAGAAGCCGATGGGACAAAGAAAGACCGCTTTCGCATTACTTCAAGGCACATTCTTTTATGTCCATGCTTAATGTCTATCTAAGAAGGGAAAAGTTTGGTTAGAAAATTTCCGCCCTGGCCGGGATTTGAACCCAGCACCTCCAGGTTGAGAGTCAGTGCTCTTGACCACTCAACCACAGAAGTAGTGTTTTAGCTTAGGGCACGCCACTGGGTTGTATATCTGACAACTGCGCAAACAGTGGAGGTCTAATTGGATCATCCCTGCATTTGTGTAGATGACAATCTTCATTCTATGATTTATCCATGACAAATAATTGTGTGCGTTAAATACGTACCTAATTAGTGACTTTCAAATTGTAAAATAAAAATGCAAATAAATATTATTAATTAATTATTGACTTACTGTATTAAGAAAATGGCCCCTAATGGCCGCTAATTACACCGGTATGTTCAATGTTCATACATGGATGGAAGAATTGACACTTTTGGTGTATCGGGTCGGGTGACTTATTGTTCAATCTAATCACGTCACACGGTGGAATAGGAAAACTGTCTCATTGCTACCAAAAAGAACTCCATTAACTCCACTTTTTCCCCGATTTTGGGTGTTTTCGCGCAAGTTATGGAAAAGTCGAGCGAAAGTTATGTTGTGAAAATCAAATTGGATGACGATCATCATTCTACGATTTATCCATGACAAATAATTGTGTGCGTTAAATACGTACCTAATTAGTGACTTTCAAATTGTAAAACAAAAATGCAAATAAATATTATTAATTAATTATTGACTTACTGTATTAAGAAAATGGCCCCTAATGGCCGCTAATTACACCGGTATGTTCATACATGGATGGAAGAATTGACACTTTTGGTGTATCGGGTCGGGTGACTTATTGTTCAATCTAATCACGTCACACGGTAGAATAGGAAAACTGTCTCATTGCTACCAAAAAGTACTTACTCCATTAACTCCACTTTTTCCCCGATTTTGGGTGTTTTCGCGCAAGTTATGGAAAAGTCGAGCGAAAGTTATGTTGTGAAAATCAAAGTGTTTATATTAACCCTCGTGTGTGTTGTGTTGCAGGTCTGTGTGGAAATTGGATAGAGATTGCATACGGTACGTCATCCGGTACAGTAAGGGTTATAGTGCAACATCCAGAGACGGTGGGTCATGGGCCTCAACTATTCCAAACGTTTACCGTACACCAGAGTCCCGTCACCAAAGTAAGTCCTTACCAGCCTAGTTAGCTTGGAAGGTAGCGCCTCTGCCTTGTAAGCACTGGGTCGCAGTTTCGATTTCCGCCCGGAGCGGATTTAAACCTGAACGGATGTGGTTTTCTCGGAACGGCTGGCTTTCTCCTATCCTGTCTGCCTTCTCTCTTCGATCTCGGAACGATAACGCCTCTGCCTTGTAAGCACTGGGTCGCAGTTTCGATTTCCGCCCGGAGCGGATTTAAACCTGAACGGATGTGTTTTTCTCGGAACGGCTGGCTTTCTCCTATCCTGTCTGTCTTCTCTCTTCGATCTCGGAACGATAAAACCTTAGCAGTTACAGTTCCCTCCTAAACCTTTTCTTTTTTCTTTACTTTCTATTCCTAAAGTACAAGCGAAGCTATACTAGTAATAAGGAAGTATTGCAAACGGTCCAAATTTTCAAAGTCGGGAATGGGTGGAAATATCGGTTTTCTTTTTCTTTAACTAAACCTTTATTGCCAGCCTAGTTAGCTTGGTTGGTGGCGCGTCTGCCTTGTAAGCGCTAGGCCGCGGGTTCGATTCCCGCTCGGGGCGGATTTTATCCTGAACCCGGGGCCGTAGATTCGTAGAAGGCCGTCTGCCTTGTAGCACTAAATGGCGGGTCTGATTTCCACCCGGGGCCGTAGATTCGTAGAAGGCCGTCTGCCTTGTAGCACTAAATGGCGGGTCTGATTTCCACCCGGGGCCGTAGATTCGTAGAAGGCCGTCTGCCTTGTAGCACTAAATGGCGGGTCTGATTTCCACCCGGGGCCGTAGATTCGTAGAAGGCCGTCTGCCTTGTAGCACTAAATGGCGGGTCTGATTTCCACCCGGGGCCGTAGATTCGTAGAAGGCCGTCTGCCTTGTAGCACTAAATGGCGGGTCTGATTTCCACCCGGGGCCGTAGATTCGTAGAAGGCCGTCTGCCTTGTAGCACTAAATGGCGGGTCTGATTTCCACCCGGGGCCGTAGATTCGTAGAAGGCCGTCTGCCTTGTAGCACTAAATGGCGGGTCTGATTTCCACCCGGGGCCGTAGATTCGTAGAAGGCCGTCTGCCTTGTAGCACTAAATGGCGGGTCTGATTTCCACCCGGGGCCGTAGATTCGTAGAAGGCCGTCTGCCTTGTAGGACTAAATCGCGGGTCTGATTTCCGCCCGGGGCCGTAGATTCGTAGAAGGCCGTCTGCCTTGTAGCACTAAATGGCGGGTCTGATTTCCACCCGAGGCCGTAGATTCGTAGAAGGCCGTCTGCCTTGTAGCACTAAATGGCGGGTCTGATTTCCACCCGGGGCCGTAGATTCGTAGAAGGCCGTCTGCCTTGTAGGACTAAATCGCGGGTCTGATTTCCGCCCGGGGCCGTAGATTCGTAGAAGGTTGACCCATCCTTTGGGGATAATCCCGCCCGGGGGCGGATTTTATTCTGAACGGATAAGGTTCGTTCTCGGAACGACTGGCTTTCTCCTACCCTGTCTTCCTTCTCTCTTCGATTTCTGGACGATAAGACCTTACCAGTTCCGAGAACGAACCTCGTCTGACACCCACGATCTGGCGCTTACTAGGCAGACGGGCTGTATGTAAATTCTCCCGATTTTTTCAAGGGTCCTCATTTCCGGATGTAAATTCCCCCGAAAATGAAATCGACTACCTGAGTCTCAAATGGTAAACTCCCCCGCTCTTCGATTTCTGGACGATAAGACCTTACCAGTTCCGAGAACGAACCTCGTCTGACACCCACGACCTGGCGGTTACTAGACAGACGGACTACCCTACAACCTAACTAGGCTAGCATTTTCTTTTCTATTCCAATGTTTATTTTAAGTTTATCATATTTTATATCATGATATATTTCATTTTGGTTTCAGGTCCATTTGGTGAGCAAGATGATGAACAAGTATTTATTCAGAAAGTTGTACCCGAAACTCCAGAGATATTTGTCAGACTGGCTTCCAATGGAAAAAGGTAAATTCTTCGACTAAAACAAAGAAGCTCTTGACTTCACCATAAATAACCCGTGATTGAATTAGATAGATATTGAATTTCTCATTGTCCACCTTGGAACTCGGTTTATTCTTTTATAAATTATTAGGTAATTAGACTTACTTTATCATGGATACTCATTGTTATGTTGAAAGCCCAGAAGAGTTTAGTAGAATAGCCGCGGTATGTGTAATGAAAATGTATTGCAATGAACTATCAAGAATATATAAAATCTTTTACTAAAATCTTAACTTGATGTCCTTAGGGTTTGCGTGATCCGCGCGGTGGATGGCCTCACCATTTCCTCGTTCTGTGTGCACGAGTGTGAGGGTTCGAGTCGTATGGGCTCCAGACCAAGGAGGTTCATATTCACCGGCCACAGTAATGGAGCCCTTCAGATGTGGGACCTCACTACGGCCCTGGACCTTGCTAACAAAGGAGAACCAGGTATGCTAGTGCTATTAGGTTCGTTTCACACCTACACTGAGATTCAGTTTGCTTCGTTTTCGGTTCATTTCTGTCCAAGTTAAAATTATTGTTTCACACCTATCAGAAAGGACCGAAAATGAATCTACAACGAACTGAAATATGTGTGATACGAGCCCTAGAGTTTTAGTTCCCTCTATTCACCTTTTTAAAAAAATAGGCTGGTGGACTTTGAACAGAGAGGATACCAGACCGAAATTTCCCTTTTTAACGAAATAGGAAAGCAGGTTGAGTGCAAAGGGCATCCACTCTTGAAATTTTTGTAGCCAAAACCAAATGTCAGTCCAAAACAGTCACCTAGCTAGAGGGCTGATTGAGAGGCTGACGAAAAACGCCAACCCCGTCTAAAAAGAGGAAGAAGTTAAAAAAAAAAAAAAAAAAAAAAAAAAAATTTTCCCCCTCCCCCCCCCCCCCCAAAAAAGGCATCCACTCTTGAAATTTTTGTAGCCAAAACCAAATGTCAGTCCAAAACAGTCACCTAGCTAGAGGGCTGATTGAGAGGCTGACGAAAAACGCCAACCCCGTCTAAAAAGGCGAGGAAGAAGTTAAAAATATATATATATATATATTTTTTCCCTCTGTCCCCAGCCTCTCAGAACAGTGGCGGTCCCACACCCGAGGAGCTACTCAAACTACTTGACCAATGTGATCTGAGTAACTCTCACTGCTCTACCCCGTGCCTTTCTCCTTATCCGACACTGGTCGGCACTACTGCCCGTATTAAACCATCCAACATGGCGTTACTCAACCAGTCGGGAGCCAATCAGCTGATAGATTCCAACCCCCCTGTAGTACCTAATGCCGCCACTGGCATGTCGAGCGCTAGTGGTAGCTCGTCATCTTGAGTGTTCACGTTTGAGTGATCGTCAGTAGACCTTGGACGTTGAGTGGGAGCTGGCTTGTGAGGTAAAAGTACCTCGTAAGGTGCCTTACAAAATTTCGTCATACGTCTTAAGGTGACCTTGGACCTTGAGTGGGAGCTGGCTTGTGAGGTAAAAGTACCTCGTAAGGTGCCTTACAAAATTTCGTCATACGTCTTAAGGTGACCTTGGACGTTGAGTGGGAGCTGGCTTGTGAGGTAAAAGTACCTCGTAAGGTGCCTTACGAAATTTCGTCATACGTCTTAAGGTGACCTTGGACCTTGAGTGGGAGCTGGCTTGTGAGGTAAAAGTACCTCGTAAGGTGCCTTACAAAATTTCGTCATACGTCTTAAGGTATCTTTGGAGCTAACTAAATAGCTAATAGAATAGAATATAAGGTACAAAGTATATTCTATTCTCTATTCTGCTGGGAGTGCTGGGATAGGACTGGAAAGTCCCTTTACCCCCGCAGTCTATGAGTATATTCGATTTGTGTTTTGAGGCAATTTTGTCGTTCCCATTAATATCAATCAATCAAATCTCAAATTCTTTGTGGTAAAGCAGAGCTTTTTCACAACTTTTGTGGATATCACAACATTACCATGTGCCTCCTTTGCAATCAATTTCCGTACCACAATAATCTCTTTACACTGGTAATGCCGCCACTGCTCGCTACTCGATCAAAGTAGCTACTCAATTGTCCTCACGAGGCTGAGTGCACCCCGAACTCCTAGCACAGAGCCGAAAAAACTTCGACCTCGCCGGGAATCGAACCCGGGACCTCCGGCGTGCAAGCCTAGTGTGATACCAACTCGGCCACGGAGGTTGCCTAGATTAGAAAGTCCACTGTATCACTAGGGTTGAAAAACATTCCAGTTAGGTACTGATTTGTCTATTTTTTAGGGTTCGTTCAATACGTCAGGCTGAGGTTTACCATAGATAAGTTGCGCTTACTTGGATGATGTTACAAAGTCATAGAGCAGGAAAAATAAGGAAGAACTGAATTTTTCTTTTTCTTCTACGACTTCTAGATACCGAGATAAATCGATTTAAAATGTCACTATGTTTCATATAGTTAGCTAAATTGGACTTGGCATGTAGCAAGCACTGTAAAATATAAAGGCATGGGAAGGTAACAAATTGAGATTTGCCATCCCAACGGTCGATCTGTGCCTTGCATATGACCCTGACGCCCGTTCTATCTCTGAACGAAGCTTCAAAGAATTTGACAACAATAATAGTACAGTAGCGCTCAAAAGTATTTTGACTAGGTGTTTTCTGTTAACATCAGATTTTCTCATATAATTAGACAAGTTAATACCACACGGTATAGTCCTATAAATATCCTTCGATCATAGCACTACATGAAGAATGTCTAAAATCCAGGGCTCAAAAGTATTTTAGGTCTAGGTGTTTTTCCACCATACCTTCTTTACAAAATGGAAATTAAAAATTCTGTTAACATCAGATTTTCTCATATAATTAGACAAGTTAATATGTACCACACGGTATAGTCCTATAAATATCCTTCGATCATAGCACTACATGAAGAATGTCTAAAATCCAGGGCTCAAAAGTATTTTAGGTCAGAGCTGCGATCGACCCACCATGAGAAGCACCCCATTCTCCCCTGCTTGTCAGACCCGACCGTAACAAATTGAGATTTGTCATCCCAACGGTCGATCTGTGCCTTGCATATGACCCTGACGCCCGTTCTATCTCTGAACGAAGCTTCAAACACCTCAAAGCCTCCCTGATAGAATAGAATAGAATAGTTTTTATTGTAAATAAAACCAAAAGGTATCTTACAAAGTCAATTCAACTTAATTCTAAATTAAACTTTAAATTACAACTACTTAGGTATAATGGAATAAAATACAAATAATTCTATACTCATTCTACCTAACTACCTACAAAAGTTACACATTTAATACTTAGTTAATTTGGTATGTCATTAGGATATAAAAACAATGTGAAGAAATATAAAGTAGGTACCTAATTAATCATTGAGAAATTCCGTTATGGAAAAGTATGCTTTTTCTATCAACATTTGTTTTACCTCAGCTTTGAATCTCAGGTAAGGTAAGTCTATCACATTAGCAGGTAATTTATTTATAAATTTGTGACACCAGAAATTTGGTCCATTTTGACTTTTGGTAAGACGTAAATATTGAGATCTAAATTCATTTTTCCATCTGGTGTCATGAGAATGTATGTCACTATGTTTCATATAGTTAGCTAAATTGGACTTGGCATGTAGCAAGCACTGTAAAATATAAAGGCATGGGACCGTAACAAATTGAGATTTGCCATCCCAACGGTCGATCTGTGCCTTGCATATGACCCTGACATCTCTGAACGAAGCTTCAAACACCTCAAAGCCTCCCTGTTCACCTGGCCCGTGGGTCGTGCCTTAATCTATTCACCAGCTGATTTTGCGTTGGCATTGAGACCTTCCAAAGAGGACTTTGACGCCTTCTTGGAATCTATCAGGCCTCTGAAGCCACTGTTTCTGTGTAGAGAGTCAGCCTGCAAAGCTTTAGGAAATGGGTTGCCTATAGTGGTTGCTGACAATGATGCCCCAAGCGCGTCTTCGGAAATTAGAGCCCCCAGCTATGAATCTTTATCCCCAAGTCGGCCCGCGGTTATTCAGGCTGTCAATCAACAGCTAAAACCCGTGACGGACAGATTGGCTGCTTTTGAAGATAGATTCTTGGAGTTTCAAGCTAGCATTACTGAGCTTCTACGGAATCCCCCTCAAAGCCGTAGAAGCGAATCCTCAGTGGAAGACTATGCTGATGACATTTCGGGCATCGGAGAGGATGAAGCCTTTTCTCCACCCCCCACTGAAGATCCATGGTTTCCGGAGGAGGAGGTCCTTGATCCGCCTACTACTCCAGTGATTGACAGGATAATCAAACGACTCTCTACTGCTGACGTCCGCTTGACAAGTTTCGTGACGATCGGACAAGAATTGAGCAATAGATGTCTTTGAGTTGGACCCTCTTCTACTCCCCCCCCCCCCCTCTCTTCTTAGTAAACTGAAGTTTGACGTCACGGCATACACTCCCGTAGGTGATGACGTCATAATTCAACACTCCCGCTTCGTTTGTTTGTGCGCAAGCGTTTCTGCGCGTTTTGACGTGAAATCTGACGTCACAACTATTTGAACTTTTTCATTAGAACAGCAATTAAAAATTAAATTTTCGACCTTTTAAAGTTACTTTTTCGGAGTTTTGACCTTATTTGGATTTTTCACAACTTTTTACGTAGGAATCGACCTTTTATTAATAATAATTTTCCCAATTGCAACTCCTCCATTGGATAATTGGATTTTTCACAACATTTTACGTAGGAATCGACCTTTTATTAATAATACTTTCCCAATTGCAACTCCTCCATTGTATTCAAACTTACAATACACTGAGCTGTGCCCTAAATCACCAAAGTATGGAAAAGTATTTACAATTCCATATTTTGATATGATTCGTCCAAATTCAAAATTCTGCTTTTCCATTGGCTATTACACTTGTAAGATACTTTTCCATACTTTGGTGATTTAGGGCACTGAAAAAAAAACTTCGATCCCACCGGGAATGGAATCCCGGTCCTCCAGCATGCAAGCCTAATGCCCACTAGGCCACGGAGGCTATTTCAACGGGGTGAACAAACATTTCAAATCTGTAAACCCGGGGCTTTGGGTAGCTAACTAAGGGTAGTGACGGGGAGAGTGCTAAAACATTACAGAAGGAAGGAGTTATTATGTGCTTTAAACAAATCACCCATGTAGATATTAGGTACACCTAGATATTAAATGAAAATTCCATTTTATATTCGTTGCAAAATTAGATTTTTATATAATTTTATTTTTTTATTTGTATTTATTAAAGTGTTCTAACATTGAATACTTTAATAAATACAAATTGTTTTGTATGTATTTGAGTATAAATCTTTACATACGATTGACTCTTTTAGATTATTATACAAAATTATAGCAAAATTTGTATTTTTTTTCCTTTAAAAATTCCTACAAAAAAAAAAAAAAAAAAAAGAATACTTTTCATATTTGTTGATATTATTTGATGAGCTTAAAATGTTTTTGTAAGGAACTAGCTGTTTGTTTGCCTTTTGCTTTTTAGCCCGTCCTTCCTATATTTTACGATATTAATAAAAAAAAAAGGATAAGAGACGGGCTATTGTATTCGTTCCGGTGGCGTCCGTCTGTCTGTCTGTCTGTTCCCATAGAAGGACTTATCCAAACCTGGTCGACCTATATATCAAATTAAAGGTCTTTTTACCAGGAACACGAAAATGGTGGTGCAAATTTTGTCCTAAAAACCATAAAGCCAAAAAAACTGGTTTTTGGGGGGGATTTTTTTTCACATTTTCTCACACAAATGAGCTCTGATCTTGAAATTTGTCGCGACGACCTTTGAACTCAAAGAGATGAAGTTTTAGATAACACTTCAGTCAATAATTTTATTTAAGATCGGTTTTAGCGTCACCTGTGTTAAGCTACGCCGAGAAAGGCCAATAAATGGATGGGTGACTTAAACATTATATTGGGAATGCCTCTGCCTTGTAAGCACTGGGTCGCAGTTTCGATTTCCGCCCGGAGCTGATTTAAACCTGAACGGATGTGGTTTTCTCGGAACGGCTGGCTTTCTCCTATCCTGTCTGCCTTCTCTCTTCGATCTCGGAACGATAAAACCTTAGCAGTTACAGTTCCCTCCTAAACCTGTTGTTTTTTTCTTTACTTTCTATTCCTAAAGTACAAGCGAAGCTATACTAGTAATAAGGAAGTATTGCAATCGGTCCAAATTTTCAAAATCGGGAATGGGTGGAAATATCGGTTTCCTTTTTCTTCGACTAAACCTTTATTTTTCTGTCCCTTCAGGTAACCTTATCCGAGAAGTACCTCGTATCCCTGTGCTGTGAATACAATCACGTTAGGACATGGAGTGTCACTAGGTTCCGAGGTATGATATCCACTCAGCCTGGCTCTACACCTGTGGCGTCCTTCAAGATTGTGTCACTGGAGGAAGTCGAACCCTGTATCAGCTATACAGCAGGCAATGATTGCGGTAAGTAACTTACTAAAGTCGCGTCACATAATATTTCGTGACAGTATACTTTCCCCGTCTGCCTTGTAGCACTAAATCGCGGGTCTGATTACCGCCCGAGGCCGTAGATTCGTAGAAGGCCGTCTGCCTTGTAGCACTAAATGGCGGGTCTGATTTCCACCCGAGGCCGTAGATTCGTAGAAGGCCGTCTGCCTTGTAGCACTAAATGGCGGGTCTGATTTCCACCCGAGGCCGTAGATTAATCAAGAATAATAATAAACGGAATATTAAACAAATTAAGTAGGTACAAGTACATAGGTACTGATTTTCTCCAATCACTACGGGCTAAAAAATTCCCGGAGGGACGGGCCCTGCTTGTTGTAGATTTACAAAGAAATTATTTTCGGGAATCGAACAAAAAAAAAATTACAGGAAAATTGAAATGAAGAATATATTCGGAGAAAAAATTGCGAGAGGTTTTTCAAGCTTCCCAGACTGACTAGAAGCAAGGTTTCCACCCGAATGCCCACCCTAGGTACCTACTTTATGTGGCTCTTGAAATTTTCCGTTTACTATTATTTTGAGAATTTTATATATTATTTATAAATAAATACAACAGTTTAAACATATTTCATTAATTTCACTCATTCAACATTCTTTTCTTTATTTCTCTCTTTTTCACCAGTACTCATACATAATTAAGAGATATACGTATAAAAGCTGCTGAAATTGGGAGCTCATCAAATCATCAGTGACTAACAGTCTAATATTTATAACAATAGAAGGCACAGCAAAATAAAACAACTACCTACGTTAAACAAAGTGTAGTAAATAAAATATTCGATAAGATCTTAGCAGGCCGACCACAAAGTGAGTGTAAACTAGGGTTGCCAACTTTTCTTTCTGCCTTTACGGGACAAATCGGAAAAATGGGATAAAAAAAAAACAGGATTTCCCATTTTTACCCGGGACTATTTTTTTGCTGGGGGGGGGGGGGCGGGTCGAAAAAAAAAAAGTAAATTCTTTGACTAAAACAAAGAAGCTCTTGACTTCACCATAAATAACCCGTGATTGAATTAGATAGATATTTAATTTCTCATTGTCCACCTTGGAACTCGGTTTATTCTCTTAATAAATAATTAGGTAATTAGACTTACTTTATCATGGATACTCATTGTTATGTTGAAAGCCCAGAAGAGTTTAGGTAGTAGAACAGCCGCGGTAAGTGTAATGAAAATGTATTGCAATGAACTATCAAGAATATATAAAATCTTTTACTAAAATCTTAACTTGATGTCCTTAGGGTTTGCGTGATCCGCGCGGTGGATGGCCTCACCATTTCCTCGTTCTGTGTGCACGAGTGTGAGGGTTCGAGTCGTATGGGCTCCAGACCAAGGAGGTTCATATTCACCGGCCACAGTAATGGAGCCCTTCAGATGTGGGACCTCACTACGGCCCTGGACCTTGCTAACAAAGGAGAACCAGGTATGCTAGTGCTATTAGGTTCGTTTCACACCTACACTGAGATTCAGTTTGCTTCGTTTTCGGTTCATTTCTGTCCAAGTTAAAATTATTGTTTCACACCTATCAGAAAGGACCGAAAATGAATCTACAACGAACTGAAATATGTGTGATACGAGCCCTAGAGTTTTAGTTCCCTCTATTCACCTTTTTAAAAAAATAGGCTGGTGGACTTTGAACAGAGAGGATACCAGACCGAAATTTCCCTTTTTAACGAAATAGGAAAGCAGGTTGAGTGCAAAGGGCATCCACTCTTGAAATTTTTGTAGCCAAAACCAAATGTCAGTCCAAAACAGTCACCTAGCTAGAGGGCTGATTGAGAGGCTGACGAAAAACGCCAACCCCGTCTAAAAAGAGGAAGAAGTTAAAAAAAAAAAAAAAAAAAAAAAAAAAATTTTCCCCCTCCCCCCCCCCCCCCAAAAAAGGAAAAAAAAAAAAAAAAAAAAAAATGTTTCCCTCTGTCCCCAGCCTCTCAGAACAGTGGCGGTCCCACACCCGAGGAGCTACTCAAACTACTTGACCAATGTGATCTGAGTAACTCTCACTGCTCTACCCCGTGCCTTTCTCCTTATCCGACACTGGTCGGCACTACTGCCCGTATTAAACCATCCAACATGGCGTTACTCAACCAGTCGGGAGCCAATCAGCTGATAGATTCCAACCCCCCTGTAGTACCTAATGCCGCCACTGGCATGTCGAGCGCTAGTGGTAGCTCGTCATCTTGAGTGTTCACGTTTGAGTGATCGTCAGTAGACCTTGGACCTTGAGTGGGAGCTGGCTTGTGAGGTAAAAGTACCTCGTAAGGTGCCTTACAAAATTTCGTCATACGTCTTAAGGTGACCTTGGACCTTGAGTGGGAGCTGGCTTGTGAGGTAAAAGTACCTCGTAAGGTGCCTTACGAAATTTCGTCATACGTCTTAAGGTGACCTTGGACCTTGAGTGGGAGCTGGCTTGTGAGGTAAAAGTACTTCGTAAGGTGCCTTACAAAATTTCGTCATACGTCTTAAGGTATCTTTGGAGCTAACTAAATAGCTAATAGAATAGAATATAGGGTACAAAGTATATTCTATTCTTTATTCTGCTGGGATAGGACATGAAAGTCCCTTTACCCCCGCCGTCTATGTGTTTTGAGGCAGTTTTGTCGTTCCCATTAATATCGAACAATCAAATCTCAAATTCTTTGTGGTAACTGGTAAAGCAGAGCTTTTTCACAACTTTTGTGGATATCACAACATTACCATGTGCCTCCTTTGCAATCAATTTCCATACCACAATAATCTCTTTACACTGGTAATGCCGCCACTGGTCGCTACTCGATCAAAGTAGCTACTCAATTGTCCTCACGAGGCTGAGTGCACCCCGAACTCCCAGCACAGAGCCGAAAAAACTTTGACCCCGCCGGTAATCGAACCCGGGACCTCGGGCGTGCAAGCCTAGCATAATACCCACTCGGCCACGGAGGTTGCCTAGATTAGAAAGTCCACTGCATCACTAGGGTTGAAAAACATTCCAGTTAGGTACTGATTTGTCTATTTTTTAGGGTTTGTTCAATACGTCAGGCTGAGGTTTACAATAGATCAGTTGCGCTTACTTGGGTGATGTTACGAAGTCATAGAGCAGGAAAAATAAGGAAGAACTGAATTTTTCTTTTTCTTCTACGATTTCTAGATACCGAGATAAATCGATTTAAAAAATCTCTTTCGTTAAAAATAAAGTTTTTTTTTATTTTATTTTACGGAAAAGGTCATATTTTTGGAAAATAAATGTCATATTTGAGGAAAATAAAGGTCATAGGTCATATTTTTAGAGTCATATTTTGGAAAAATAAACGTCATATTGTGGTTGTCTCTGCTTATCAATGTTGGTTTTCCCGACGGGTCACTGTCGGTTCCGCATCGGATCACTGTCGGTTCCGCTTCGGATCACTGTCGGTAGTGTCGGTTCCGCGACGGGTCACTGTCGGTTCCGCGACGGACCATGGTCGGCTCACTACTGATCTTAGGGTAATGGCTGCACTGCCTCTCTAGGCGAAAATCTTCGTCTTATCAATGTTGGTTTTCCCGACGGGTCACTGTCGGTTCCGCATCGGATCACTGTCGGTTCCGTGACAGGTCACTGTCGGTTCCGCGACGGACCATGGTCGGCTCACTACTGATCTTAGGGTAATGGCTGCACTGCCTCTCTAGGCGAAAATCTTCGAGTATTGCTCGATTCTGATCCTTGTCCTTGTTTGTCTGTTCACAGATGACAACTCTGGGTGCCCTGGTGGCCACTCCTACGGGGAACCCCTTTCATGAAAGGGTCAAGGACATCATCCGTGCAAAATTTCCCCAAGGTTGGCCGGCGTGGCCTGTGTAAAGTTCCATTCCGGTAGCCCCTAAACCCGAATAGAATAGATTTTTCCACCATACCTTCCTTACAAAATAGAAATTAAAAATTCTGTTAACATCTCCGATATTCTCATATAATTAGACAAGTTAATACCACACGGTATAGTCCTATAAATATCCTTCGATCATAGCACTAAGCACTACATGAAGAATGTCTAAAATCCAGGGCTCAAAAGTATTTTAGGTCAGAGCTGCGCTCGACCCACCATGAGAAGCACCCCATTCTCCCCTGCTTGTCAGACCATGCCTACCCCCCTTTTTCCCCCACCTAAATGAACTTGGCAATACTGTAAACTAGGAAATGGACGCCTCAATGAAGTTGATCCAAGCTGGGAAGCTGGTACTTGTCAGTGTATTCTGTTTTCCCGTGCCTGTCGGACCTGTGCTCCTTTTGTTGTTACTGAAAATCGTTGATTTTGTAGCACTGTAAACTAGGAAATGGACGCCTCAATGAAGTTGATCCAAGCTGGTACTTGTCAGTGTATTCTGTTTCCCGTGCCTGTCGGACCTGTGCTCCTTTTGTTGTTACTGAAAATCGTTGATTTTGTAGCAAAGTAAAATTTGTTTTTAGTGAATTTTTTTGTTTTCTACTTTTATTTTGTGGATTTGTACGTTGTAGCACCTTCTGCTGCTGTGTACGTGTTCTTTTCATTGGACCTTGGCCCTATTGTGGTCTCTGTTGCGGCTATATCATGGCCGAGGTAAGTGTTCCTTCTCAGGCCTGTTCTTTTTGCCTTGCCTCTCTGAGCTTCACTCTTTCCCTGAGGTCATGCCCCTTGGGCCTCCTCGTTTTGGGGTCGCCCCCCCCTCTGTGTCAGCCTTGCTGCTCGCCTGGCCTGGGTTTTTCCCCTATGACCTTCCCTTCTCTCCGCTGTGTGGGCTCGGTCGGCCCCTGTCGTCCTTTGGTGCCTCTTCCTGTTCTGCTCTGTTTGGCTTGACTTCTAATCAATGTCGGCTCAGCGACTTATCATTGTCGGCTCGATGTCTTTTCATCGTCGGCTCAGTTTCTTATCAACAGAGACAACCAAATGTCATATTGTCATGACATCATGCTATTTAGTCATATTTTAGCTTTTTTTCGGAAAAGGTCATAAAATGCCATATTTTAAGCATTCCGAGCGGTTCCCGTTTTTTATTATTATTATTTAAATAACATGTGTGGAGGAGATGAGGAAAATCGAAGACACAGTGTATCCAGGAAATGTAGGAAAGAAAATTAATGAAAAGGTCAAGGCTGTCCTTGAAAGAAACTGTGGCTGGCAGGATGTGAAAAAGATCTCAAACATACATTCTGGACAGCAGCAGGACTTTGACAAGGAAGGATGGACTATTCAAGACATCCTGGCCATGAAATATGCCCCGGTGTCGTCGGCAGACGTTGAGCGGTCTTTCTCGAAATTAAAATATCTATCAAGTGACAGGAGACTAAATTTTACTGTCGACAACATAGCAGCACACTTGATCCTGTTATACAACAAATAAAAAAAATAACAAAAATAAAGCTCATTTACCTACTCTTTCAGTCATTAAAGCAGCTGAAAGTGTTGTACATGATTGTGAACTACTGGAGCTTTCGCAATCACCCCCACCTATTACTGTCCCTCACGTTTTCAGTAATGAGATGCATCATACTGGGCAACACTTGCCAGACCTTCATGAAGTATCCAACAACAGAGAGCAGGATGAAGCATTACAACACAATGATGAAAATGAAACCCAGTTGATTGAACAACACTTGCCAGACCTTCATGAAGTATCCAACAACAGAGAGCAGGATGAAGCATTACAACACAATGATGAAAATGAAACCCAGTTGATTGAACAACACTTGCCAGACCTTCATGAAGTATCCAACAACAGAGAGCAGGATGAAGCATTACAACACAATGATGAAAATGAAACCCAGTTGATTGAACAACACTTGCCAGACCTTCATGAAGTATCCAACAACAGTGAGGAGGATGAAACATTACAATACAATGCTGAAAATGAAACCCAGCTGACTGGGCAACACCCAGACCTTCATGAAGTATCCAACAACAGTGAGGAGGATGAAACATTACAATACAATGCTGAAAATGAAACCCAGCTGACTGGGCAACACCCAGACCTTCATGAAGTATCCAACAGTGCATATTATGCTACCAAGTACTAGCCATTGGTCCAAGAAAAAAATGTTTGGGGGTGCCTGGACACTTGAAAATAAATTCAGTCAAAATACAGAAAATTATCGTTGTCTTATTTAGTTATTACAATTTTGTTATTTCTACACAGGATTTTCTTCATTACTCGGTCTGGTTCCCTTGGAATAATATTTTTTATGGTGGTCAAAATACTTTTGAGCGCTACTGTATATAGTAGCCTACTGCTGGAGTAAAGGGATTTTTCAGTCCTATTTGAGCAGTTTAAGAATAAGCACTATTATAATAATAAGAGAAGTTGAAACAGCGCCGCAGGCGAAAATTTTAAAAATTTTGGTCAAAAATCTTGGGACATCCAATAAAAATATTCATAAAGTCATTTTTACTGTTTATTAGTACGTTCAGATGTTTCCCGTAAAATTGAAAAAAAAAAAAAAAAAAAAAAAAAAAAAAAAAAAAAAGATGAAGCCTTTTCTCCACCCCCCACTGAAGATCCATGGTTTCCGGAGGAGGTCCTTGATCCGCCTACTACTCCAGTGACTGACAGGATAATCAAACGACTCTCTACTGCTTGACAGGATAATCAAACGACTCTCTACTGCTGACGTCCGCTCGACAAGTTTCGTGACGATCGGACAAGAATTGAGCAATAAGTGTCTTTGAGTTGGACCCTCTTCTACTCCTCCCCCCCCCCTTTCTTTCTGAGTAAACCTTTCTTTCTTCTCTGTTTTAGACACATTGAAACGGCATGGATAACTCAAGCAGCAGTGTTGAATATTATGATGATTCTCAAAACATATTTGCCATTGATGAGTTGTGCAGTGCTGCTGGAAACACATTAAGTAGATTTATTCCCGCTGATAGTGTCTCAGACGAAATAGTCATTAAAGCAGCTGAAAGTGTTGTACATGATTGTGAACTACTGGAGCTTTCGCAATCACCCCCACCTATTACTGTCCCTCACGTTTTCAGTAATGAGATGCATCATACTGGGCAACACTTGCCAGACCTTCATGAAGTTTCCAACAATAGAGAGCAGGATGAAACATTACAATACAATGATGAAAATGAAACCCAGTTGATTGAACAACACTTGCCAGACCTTCATGAAGTATCCAACAACAGTGAGCAGGATGAAACATTACAATGCAATGCTGAAAATGAAACCCAGCTGACTGGGCAACACCCAGACCTTCATGAAGTATCCAACAGTGCATATTATGCTACCAAGTACTAGCCATTGGTCCAAGAAAAAAATGTTTGGGGGTGCCTGGACACGTGAAAATAAATTCAGTCAAAATACTCAGAACTCATGAAAATCTAAAATTTTGTCCTAAATAAAATATTGTGATTTTTTTTTTCAAGAAAATTATCGTTGCCTTAAGTATTTAGTTATTACAATTTTGTTATTTCTACACAGGATTTTTTTCATTATTCGGTCTTGTTTCCTTGGAATAATATTTTTTTATGGTGATCAAAATACTTTTGAGCGCTACTGTATATAGTAGCCTACTGCTGGAGTAAAGGGATTTTTCAGTCCTATTTGAGCAGTTTAAGACTAGGCACTATTATAATAATAAGAGAAGTTGAATAAACAGCGCCGCAGGCGAAATTTTTAAAAAATTTGGTCTAAAATCTTGAGACATCCAATAAAAATATTGGATGTCTCAAGTGTCATCAATTTCAATGTCGGATAAAAGTTTTCTTTTGGTACTTTTTTCTTCTTCTTGAACAAAAGTTGCAATAAAAATATTCATAAAGTCATTTTTACTGTTTATTAGTACATTCAGATGTTTTCCAAGATTTTTCCCGGAAAATAAAAAAAAAAAAAAAAAAAAAAAAAAAAAAACGGGACAAAGGTCTGTCCCGGGGGGACATTTTATTTTTCCCAAAAATACGGGATGTCCCGGGAAATACGGGACGGTTGGCAACCTTAGTGTAAACCTGTAAACTTGGTTTAAGTTTAACTCTCAGATTAACCAATCTGATTGTCTAAATTTTTGAAATCAACCAATCAGATTGATGAATCCGAGAGTTAAACGGTTTTTAAACTCACTTTGTGATACCGCCCCGGCCTAAGAAGTAAGAAAAGCGGCCCTGTCTTCTCTTCGCTTATAATTCAACCTGATAAAGCTAAACTCTAAAGTGATCAAAAGTGTATTAAGTAGAAAGACATGCCATATTACACAAAACAATACCTATTCCGATAATATTAGAAAAAATAATCTTAACAAAATTCTCAAAAAATGTGTAAAAAATTTACAATAATAGTACAAAAATATTAAGGAAGATGTAATGCACATCAAAGAAACGGATTTTATGTTGAAATATGAAATTAAATTGGAAATAATATGAAACCAATACATTTTTTTTTAAGCGGTTTCTTTCTTGCTCCACCATGGTAGTACAACAGGCAAAAATCGCTGGCAAAGTTACCTATGTCTGTGCAGATATCAACAATAAATTTGATGTGCATTCCACCTAAGTTATAATTAAAAGTAAATGAAATTTTGAAAGAGGTGAAAAACTGACAAACCTAACCCATTTTTGTGCAGTTAAAAATTCAACTGCGCCAAGTAATGACGAACGCTGTCGTTTCTTGTCTTTGGATCAACAAAAGAAATTCACATTTTCATTGACTAGAATAACATTATTCATTAAAATCTGTACCAAGTCCTTTATGGTAATTTGTGCGTTAACGTGACCTAGGGACTATCCCTGAGAGAATTTTCCACTCGTCGCGCGTCTTGTAGCAAAAGAAATGGTCCCCCCTCCCAGGATGAACCCTTTTGGTGGGGGGGGGGGGGCCCAAATAGATCAGCCACTTTCGCAGTAAGCGACGCTACAGATGAGATCCAAAGATTCCAGAGTGGACGATACATCTGCACATCAGAGGCGGTATATCGAATACTGTCCTTTGAGATACATGATCGCTATCCGGCAGTCATGCATTTGGAAGTACATCTTCCCGATGAACAGCGAATCTATTTCCAACAACGTCATAACTCATGACTCCCGCTTCGTTTGTTTGTGCGCAAGCGTTTCTGCGCATTTTGACCTTGGGTGATATTTCAAAGCCATAGAGCAGGAAAAATAAGGACCAACGGAATTTTTCTTTTTCTTCTACGACTTCTAGATCCCGAGAAAATCGATTAAAAGCGATTCTAAAACTTCTAGTGGCAGGACGTATAGTTTAGCTTGGAGCCTTCGGGGCCGAATATTATATAAATTTTGATGAAATTTTGTGTTAAACCTGATTGCCAAATTTCGTCAAAATCGAACCAATCAATCCGGAGTTATAGTGAAACAAAGAGACAATCAAAGTAAACAAAATGTAAACTCGTCAAGTTCCATGGAGCTCTTGGTTTGTTCCATGGAGCTCTTTGTTTGTTCCATGGCGCTCTTGGTTTGTTCCATGGAGCTCTTGGTTTGTTCTATGGAGCCCTTGGTTTGTTCCATGGAGTTCTTGGTTTGTTCCATGGAGCTCTTGGTTTGTTCCATGGCGCTCTTACGTATAGTTCAGCTTGGAGCCTTTGGGGCCGAAAATTATATAAATTTTGATGAAATTTTGTGTACCTACATGATTGCCAAATTTCGTCAAAATCGAACCAACTAATCCGGAGTTATAGTGAAACAAAGAGACAAACTTCGTCTGTTCCATGGAGCTTGAAGGTTTGTAGCGAGGGCTTCGGCTGAGTTTCCTCGCTACGCGAAAGGGTGTAAATTTGAAAGTTTTCAGACGAAACGAAAGCCGATCTCAGGATCAGGATCTCAGCTTTCTAGGTGTTGTGGTTCTCGAGATAGAGCGATCAGTGTGTGAAATGTGAACGGATCTTGATTTTATAATATAAGATTACTTTCCGTGTCACATCATTATACAATAGATCAGTTGCGCTTACTTGGGTGATGTTTCAAAGTCATAGAGCAGGAAAAATGAGGACCAACGGAATTTTTCTTTTTCTTCTACGACTTCTAGATCCCGAGATAAATCGATTTAAAAAATACCGGTAAATCGTGAACTTTGACGTCACGGCATACGCTCCCGTAGGCGATGACGTCACATCAAATGTCCCGAGCAAAGCTCCCTCGCAGGCAACGCATTAATGTGTTTGTGCGCATACGTTTCTGCGCAGTTCTTTCTGCTCCTCCGCTAGCGCGCTTGCATAGTGGCGCTACCTAACGGACGAAAAAAACAACTGCGTAAAGTCTGACATCGCACATATTTGAACTCTTTCATTAGAACGGAAAATAAAAATTGAATTTTCGACCTTTTACATTATTTTTTGGAGTTTTGACCTCCGATTTGGATTTTTCCCAACTTTTTACATAGGAATCGACCATTTATTTATAATTTTTACCCATTTGCAACTGCTTGACCTTTTAAAGTTACTTTTTCGGCGTTTTGACCTCATTTGGATTTTTCACAACTTTTTACGTAGGAATCGACCTTTTATTAAAAATATTTTCCCAATTGCAACTCCTCCATTTGATAGTGATTAATTTCATATCTTACTTACATATCTCTTCTTTTTTTAGCCCGGTACCTTTGTAGGTAAATAAGCTAAGACGGATTTTTGCGCAGACTTTATGTCTGGAACTTGTCGTACACACACACACGTAAGATCTATCCAAAGACAAGGTTGTGAGACCGATTTGGATGACAGTCTGCAGACAAATTGTAGCTTGTGTAAAATTGTAGTCTCCTCAAGCGCGCTTGCATACTGGCGCTACCTAACGGACGAAAAAAACAACTGCGTGAAGTCTGACCTCACACATATTTGAACTCTTTCATTAGAACGGAAAATAAAAATTGAATTTTCGACCTTTTACAGTTATTTCTTCGGAGTTTTGACCTCGAATTGAATTTTCGACCTTTTAAAGTTACTTTTTCGTAGTTTTGACCTCATATTTGGATTTTTCACAACTTTTTACGTAGGAATCGACCTTTTAATAATATATTTTCCCAATTGCAACTCCTCCATTAAAATCCGTATCAACAGTACCTATAGTAATGTTCACCAGTAGTGTCCAAGAACTTCTTCAAATATCTACAAAAACTGAACATCAATCCATCCAAAGTCAGCGTTATGCAAAAAGCTGTCATCCTAAAAACCTGCAGATCAGTCAGAAGTTTCCTCAAGGTTTGAAACTTAGAGCAAAGTTTCTTCAAAATTAATGAATTGGACTGAAGTGTCCCTTCCAATGTTTATGTAAAAATAATCCCACCAAAAACATAAATGTAAAAAATAAGGCCAAGTTCCTTTCCAAAAATTTCGGCCCTCAATCGTTCTGAGATCTTTACTATAAAATAAATGATCACATTATAAACATTATAAACTCTTTGTGCTCGTTGCTGTTGAATAGGATTTTTCTCGAACGTCTTGTGAAGTCAACATTGAAAGATGGTATGTATGTATGTATGTATGTCGTGGTATCAAAGTTCTTTGTTTTTTAGAGATAGGTAGTTGTTAGAGGTAGGTTTGTTAGAGATAGGTAGAGTTATTGATGGTAGATTTGTTAGTTAGAGATATTTAGTTGTTACAGATAGGTTTGTTTATAGATTGTTTATAATAGAGTGTTTTTGTAAGAAATGTCCACCCTGAAGAAATGCACTGTAGTACCGGGGTGGGCATTTCAGACGAATTTTCTGTCAAAAATAGGTTTGTGTATAGATTGTTTAAGTATTTTTGTAAGAAATGTCCACCCTGAAGAAATGCACTGTAGTACCGGGGTGGGCATTTCAGACGAATTTTCTGAGTTGTGAAGTCCTATTTCTCATAAGTTTGGAAGCAAAATCCATCTCCCCAGTATAAGTACAGCGTACCTACTTGAAAGAGCAAACTCTCAATAGTAAAACACTTATGTTGTACCTACTCTCAATAGTGAAACACTTGAAACAGCAAATTGGTACAATAATGAGCGACACAAGGCAACCTGTGGTTTAAGGAGAGGAGGGGGAGGAGGAGAAATAAGGAAGAGGAAGAAGAAGGACGGAAAGACGAAAGAAGAGAAGAAGTAGAATAAGGAAAGGTAAGGACGAAAAGGAGAAGAGGAGGGAAGGAAGAAGAAAGAAGGAGAAAGAGAGTGTAGGAAAAGGAACAGAGGAGGGGAAAGAAGAAAGAGAATGAGGAGAAGGAGAGGGGAAGAAGAAGAAGAAGGAGGAGGAGGAACGGAAGGAAAGAGATGCAATATTTATTTTATACTTTGGTGTAGTAGAAGGAGAGAGATAGAAAAGAAACGAGTGTGTGTGTGTGTGTGTGTGTGTGTGTCTGTGTGTGTCTGTGTGTGAGAGAGAGAGAGAGGCACACTCAATATTCTCCATTTTGTCTCCTATGTTCGGAACGGATAAGAGGTACAAACTCTTTC
>NW_007377753.1:71775-80463 GCF_000475195.1 Diaphorina citri
ATATAAATGTAAAGAAAATTATAATTATTTTCATTTTTCTTCTACCCATTCTAGTTTTTTTTATATATAATAATATTTATATTTCGCCCCTCTCAGCCCTCTCTTTAGTTTCAGAAATATAGTCAGCATTTTTAAAAGTCGAAAAGAGAGAGAGAGAGAGAGAGAGAGAGAGAGAGAGAGAGAGAGAGAGAGAGAGAGAGAGAGAGAGAGTGTGAGAAAAAATCGCAGCAGGAGTAGAAGTGAGTTTCTCCTGTCTTCTCTCTCCTCCCCTCTCTTTACTCCCCACCCTCCCCACCCCAATCCCTTTTCCTCTCCTCCTTCCACTTTTGATGATAGTCACGGGCGCCATGGTTATCATTTCATCATGAGCAAAAACTTCGTCATAACATTACCTTCACCGTCTTATGATAAAACTTTATTCACACTAGCACAGTGATTCCCAACTTGGGTCCACCGCCCTCAAGAGGGCCGTGAATAACTTCAGTATCCCCGGGAAGAGCAGGTAAAATACAGTAAAGGGCCGCAGAGCGTTCAGATATTAAAAAAAGGGGCCGCGAAGTAAAAAGTTTGGGAACCGCTGCTGGCAATTTCCATCAGCAACTTTTCCAAGGTCGCCTAGCCAAAACCTGTCAAATGGAATTAGACTTTCGTGAGTACTAGGAAAAAATAAATAAATAATAAAGGTCAAATTATGTACCAAAAAATTGAAGGAAAAAAAAAAATCTGGACACACTAAACATAGTATCTTTCCATATCAATGAAATTTCATTTAAAAATGGCGCCAACTAGGTATGTAGAAAACCAAAAAATGGTCTGTTGAAGACACGAACATGAGCCTTTTTTTGTAAAAAGAAAAGAAATTTTAATTTCATGGAGGAACTGTAACTGCTAAAGTCTTATCGTCCTTAAATCGAAGAGAGAAGGAAGACAGGATAGGAGAAAGCCAGAAGTTCCGAGAACGGACGAAAATATTTAAACAAGGTTTTTTATTTACCCATGTTTAAACTATACCTATGAAATATATAAGACCTTGTTTAGACTGCGGTAGTAAAGGGACTTTTCAGTCTCATTCTGGCAGGATAAACAGGGTATATTCTATTCTATTCTATTCAGGATAAAAGACCCCCGGGCAGGAATCGCTGCTCTACTTAGACAATAGATCAGGAGAATATAAATCATAATTAATTACTGACTGAAAAGTTTTCTCAGTCGTAAATTGCGTTTTTCTCAAAACTATTTCAAGATATTGGAAAACTAATTCAAGGTAAATTTAGATAGAGGTAACTGGATCAGAAAAGTTAATTTTCTGATCTATTTTGACAATAGATAGGATATTGGGGAAAATAAATCATATTTGCTGACTCAAAAGTTTTTCTCGTAAATTGTGTTTTTCTCAAAGGTACCTATGGAAAAGCAAACTAGAAAACTAGATTTGGATTGCGGAAATTCGATCAAAAATGTTAACTTTGAAATAAATCATAGGTAATTTGCTGACTCGAAAGTTCCACCTCCCTTTCTCTCTCTCTATCCTTCTCTGTTCCTTTATCTATGTTACTCTAGCCCTTCTACCTCCCTCTCTTTCTCTTTCCTGCTCTCTCTCTCTCTTTATCTCTCTCTCTCTCTCTCTCTCTCTCTCTCTCGGACACATACATTCTTATCTTCGCAGTTATTCTCTGGACAATATTTTTCGTACGAAAAATCTTCCCTTATTATTTTTGACGTTCATCTTTCCTACACGCTTTCTGCTTTGGGGGTAGAAAGCTGTTTCGGTTTAGAAAGCAAAGAGAAAAGAAAGACAGGACAGGAGAAAGCCAGCCGTTCCGAGAACGAACGAGTAGGAAACATTGAGCTTTGTTATGAACTTTATTTTAATCAAACTTTAGGTACCTATTCTAAACGCGAGAGAACTTTATCCTAAACAGATTAGGTTCGTTCTCGGAACGGATGGCTGTCTCCTATCTTGTTCTCTTTCTCTCTAGATTTTCGCGAAAAGAAGACCTCTGTTGTTATTATAGTTCTCTCTATCAATCCTCTCTCCCCCCCTCTCTCTCTCTCTTTAAGAATATAATAATATCGATCGATGTAGTTTGGATTTAGGTACCTATAATACCTAATATTAGATGGTCAGTTCTTTAGAATTATGAATCTTTTTTTTTAAGAGGTTTGACAGAGGGAGCTATAACTGCTTTGGTCTTACCGTCCCAAAATCGAAGAGAGAAGGAAGACAGGATAGGAGAAAGCCAGCCGTTCCGAGAACGAACATTATCCCATCAGGATAAAATCCGTTCAAAAATTATATTCTCTTAATTGTAGCTGAACACTAAAGGGGGTCAGTTTCCATGACTCAATTATAACTACACTGGTCTTGCACGCGGCAGAGCCGTGTTCATTGCCCATTTTTTACCCAAGTACCAAACCTTTTTTTTACATTTAGGTAAGTTTGTACAAATGCCAAAAAGCTTCGCGGGCCACATGTGGCCCGCGGGCCGCTAGTTGGAAACCCCTGCTCTAGAACATCTTTCTATTATTATATCTACTGATATTAGAACAAAAGAAACCCCTCCGTTCCATGAAAACCCACTTTTCCCTAAATAAATCTTTTGTTTTATTGAAAAACAAAGGATTTTTTTTTTCTCAAGGTGTTCCAGTACAAGGGACTAAGGGAGGTAATCGTATCTTATTCCTAGGTAATCTAAGTAGGTATGGGGGTAAATATTTCCAAACAGCGTTTTTTAGGGGTGTTTTGTGTCCGGAGTCAAATTTTAACAAAAAATAGAAATAAATAATTGAATTTGGTACATAAAGGGTAAATATATAATCTATCTGTCTTCTAAGAATATACTAGATTTATCAAGACAATCACGATTAAAAGTTTTTAAATTGGTGAACTTTCGATGTCACCCAGGACATCATCTTCAGACCAAGATAGATGTTGAGATTTCTAGAAAAACGAGAGAAAAAACATGAAAAGAATCTAGTAATAATAAAAATAAAAACACTGAAATTAGAAACAAAAGTTTCTCGACTACAAACAGCTACAGAGCTACATCAACTCAAATGATGCTACCACAGAGGCGTCTGAAAAGTTTAGTAAAGGCCATAAAAATGACTATGGCCTTGAAAATATACTAGTCGAGTTTATGACGACAAAGTACGACTGGAGTTCTGAAGGAGTTGAAAATTCTAGTATCCTGTAGTACAGGGTGGGAGTGGGAATGAAAAGTTTGGTGTTCATAAATTTGTGAAAATATTTTTATTTTTTATTATTATTAGGTATTATTATTATTATTTTTTTTTTGAAGAAAAGGCAGAAGAAAGAGAAGGAGGAGGAGAAGAAGAAGAAGAAGAACATGAAAGAGAAAGAGGAGGAGAAGAAGAAAAAGAAAAGGAAAAAAAGGAGGAGGAGAAGGAGGAGAATACGAAGAAAAAGAAGAAGAAGAAACAGAAAAATAATTTGCAGAAGACGACGAAGAAGAAACAGGAGGAGCAGCAAAAAAAAGGACGAAGACGATGAAGGAGGAGGATTAGGAGGAGAAGAAGAAGAAGAAGAAGAAGAAGAAGAAGACGAAGAAGAAGAAGAAGACGAAAAAAAAGAAGGAGGAGTAGGTAAATGAAGATAACAGGCAGAAGAAAGAGAAAGAGGAGGAGGAGAAGAAGAAAAAGAAAAGGAAAAAAAGAAGGAGGAGGAGGAGAAGGAGGAGAATACGAAGAAGAAGAAAAAGAAGAAGAAGAAGAAGAAGAAGAAGAAGAAGAAGAAGAAGAAGAAGAAGAAAAATAATTTGCAGAAGACGACGAAGAAGAACCAGGAGGAGTAGCAAAAAAAGACGAAAACGATGAAGGAGGAGGATTAGGAGGAGAGGAAGAAGAAGAAAACGAAAAAGAAGAAGATGAAGAAGTAAATGAAGATTTAAAGAGATAAAAGAATGGATGAAGTGAAGACATAGGAGAATAGGTTTATCGGGTGGGAAAAAACAGATAATAGACAAAACACAGTAATTTCTCACAAAATCTATTTCAAGATATTCCATCTCCATCCAGTATGCAGATGTTATGAAACTTTAACACATATGAAAAAGATTTATATTTCTACTAGAATCTAATGGAGCATAAATCTAATAAGTAGCTCGGATTTCACATTTGGTTACAATTTTACAAGATAACAGATAAAAGAATAGACGAAGTGAAGATATAGGAGAATAGGTTTATCGGGTGGGAAAAAACAGATGGACAAAACACAGTAATTTCTCACAAAATCTATTTCAAGTAATTCCATCTCCATCCAGTATGCAGATATTATGATTGAAACTTTAACATATATGAAAAAGATTTATATTTCTACTAGAATCTAATGGAGCATAAATCTAATAAGTAGCTCGGATTTCACATTTGGTTACAATTTTACGAGATTGTTTACACACTACTATTCTCGAGTTCTATCTAATATGAACCCGATAGAATGTGAGAAAACTTTTTTTTTCTTTTTTAGTGTGTTTTTATTAGCATGGGAACATAGATAATATTGTATAAATATAAAGTTTTATTTCGATAGGTAATACTATAATAATCCTGAATGGATAAGGTTCGTTCTAGGAACGGCTGGCTCTTTCCTATCCTATCTTCCTTCTCTCTTCACTTTAGGGACGATAAGACCTTAGCCTACAGTACCCTCTATCAAACCTCTTGAAAAAAGAAAAGGAAATAATCTCAGAATGAAGAAAATTTCTTCCCTAGAAAAAATACCTCATATATCTGCTTTTAATCTAGAAATAAATGCTTAACTAGAACCAGAAATAGAGCAGGACTGTTCTCGGAATGTAAAAACAATGGATTTCACTTCGAAACCCGGGATGTAAATAATGCCAATAAAAAACACAAAAACAAAGCAAACTAGGATAACAAAACTGACAAGAAAAACAAAAGGGAAAAACAAACACTTATTCAAAGTCCCTGAACTCAATGCGTCAATGCAATCACTGTTAATCTAACTGGGGGGAGGGGTAATAGAATAGGGGGGGGGGGGTAATAGAATAGGGGGGGGATGATAATAGAATATCTATTAGATTGGAAAAAAAGACAATGAGAACAAGGGACGAACAATGGTCGAGAGGAGCGACTTGCCGAAATTCAGCGTTAGTTGAGCCATCAGGAACTTTGTAAAACAGACTTTGTTTTTTACCAACTTTGTTGGGAGTTTGGAAGACATGGGTTGTATTTTCCTGGGTTCCCTTGTATTTTTTCCCCTTTGAGCGTCATAGCAGCATGACCACTCTGGCTGCCAACTGCCAACGGACGGACGCCTATGTATTTAATAGGTAAATGGTTTTCTGAAATCCACAGCCTAGGGGCATCTGAGTGAAATTTTGTTTTTTGTTTGATTAAAAAATTTCCAAGAATTGAAGAGCATGTTCCTCATTTAAGGGAGATGTTTTAAAACACAGCTTGGCAACCCTGTTTTATCTAGTCAAAACAAAGTTGCCAAGTCGCCCATTGTTCACCGAGAAACCTGCATTGCTGGAGACAAAGTGTCGCACGACCGTTTGTGCCATCTGCTCTAGATAAATATTATGCTCTGTATAAATGCTCTAGAACAGGGGTTTCCAACTTCCATGTGTATGCGGGCCACATGTTACATTCGGAGGTACTTCGCGGGCCACATAATTTATGTACATAGGGGAGCACCCCCCCGATCGAATTTTGAGCGCCGCAGGCGAAACTTTTCAAAAAGTATATTCTCCCAATTGTAGCTGAACACTAAAGGGGGTCAGCTTCCATGACTCAATAATAACTACGCTGGTCTTGCACGCGGCAGAGCCGGGTTCATTGCCCATTTTTTACCCAAGTACCAAACCTTTTTTTTACATTTAGGTAAGTTTGTGCAAATCCCAAAAAGCTTCGCGGGCCACAAAAATGGTCCGGCGGGCCACATGTGGCCCGCGGGCCGCTAGTTGGAAACCCCTGCTCTAGAACATCTTTCTATTGTTATCTACTGATATTAGAACAAAAGAAACCCCTCCGTTCCATGAAACACCACTTTTCCCTAAATAAATCTTTTGTTTTATTGAAAAACAAAGGATTTTTTTTTTTCTTAAGGTGTTCCAGTAATTTACTTTGGAAAACTAAGTTTATGACACAATTAAAAATGTCTTCCGGATATATTTTTTTTCTTCTATTATTTGTATTTATTAAAGTGTGCTAACAACCGGATATTTTAAAATCTCACCGATTTTGTAATGTTGGGATTGTACCTAATTTAATTATTATTAGGTGTCTTTTCCATTCGGAAACGGAGACGATTTCTCCTCTTCTGAACCTCATTTCCATTATTTAAGAAAAATACTCTTACAAAAGAATTAGTTCAACGGTTAAACCGCTAGGTGGCGTGGTAGAGTTTATACTAAACCATTGGATATCTAAGATCAAACTTTCTTGACTTGGCGGGGCGGCGGCGGAGCGCTACCGCGCTCCTTAATGGTGCATTTCCGACCATCGAAGGTCTAGATACATACTACCAATGTATAGAAATGTTTTGCTTTTATAAGACACATTAAAAGTGTCAATTATGAACAGACACCTGTCTAAATACCTAGCTATCCAGACAAGGAAGAGAAAGAGAAGAGGTTGAAAAAGATGAAGAGGGGAAAAACAAACAAAATAACCAATGGAGCAGTTGCAAATGGGTAAAAATATAAATAAATGGTCGACTTCTATGTAAAAAGTTGGGAAAAATCCAAATCCGAGGTCAAAACTCCGAAAAAATAACTGTAAACAGTCGAAAATTCAATTTTTATTTTCCTTTCTAATGAATGAGATTAAAGATGTGTGACGTCAGACTTTACGCAGTTATTTTTTTCGTCCGCTAGGTAGCGCCAGTATGCAAGCGTGCTTGCCGAGGAGCAGAAAGAAATGCGCAGAAACGTATGCGCACAACACACATTATTGTGTTGCCTGCGAGGGAGCTTTGCTCGGGACATTAGATGTGACGTCATCGTGTACGGGAGCGTATGCCGTGACGTCAAAATTCACAATTTACCGGTATTTTTAAATCGATTTATCTCGGGCTCTAGAAGTCGTAGAAGAAAAAGAAAAATTCCGTTGGTCCTCATTTTTCCTGCTCTATGACTTTGAAACATCACCCAAAGCGCGACTGATATTGTAAACATGTTAAGTTCAAGTGTATGTTTTGTGATGCATCGTTTCGTTCTACATATGTATACCTCTTCTATAACCTAGGTTTTACCGGGATATTATCGTCAGTTTACCCTATCTCCTTTTAGATTGGTTTTGGTTTGGTTTTTAAAAAGATGAGTGTTCCACCGCCGTTTTTATTTCGTAGCAATGGAACAACTGCTACATTAGACGCTTGTAGCCTGTGTCGTAGCATGCCCATCCCGCAGTATGCCTCTCATCAGATGGGCGAGAAGAGACACAATACTTCCCATTTAGGTGCTGGGTCTTTTTTTTTCTTTTTTTAACCTTTTTTTTCAAAAGCTTTTTATTATTATTTAAAAGAAAAGAAAAGAAAAAACACGTTGAATGCTCCAAAGCTTCACAGATCATTTTAAGACAAGACAACGCTGTGCGTGGTTGGTATTTGGACGAGTGACCATTTTGGATAACAGGTGCTGCTGTCTTTTTCGGCACTCAAGCTCTTGAAGACAGCAATGGAGGACTAGGTTGAAATCCCAGAAATCGGTACCGCTTTCGCATTTTAACTCGGTACCGCTTTCGCATTACTTCAAGGCACATTCTTCTACATCCATGCCTATCCAAGAACAGACGCGTCTGATCAGAAAATTTCCGCCCTGGCTGGGATTCGAACTCAGCACCTCCAGGTTGAGAGTCAGTGCTCTTGACCACTCGGCCACAGAGGTGGGCTTATTCCGTCACTTATTCACTGTATAGTGATGGACTGAAGAGAATGACAGACAACTGTATGCATTGTATAGTAGGAGACAGCGAGAGATGCGGGTCCCCTATGATACAAAACCAGGAGCCATCCTTCCTCCTTTGTGTCAATATAATGGTACAGTACAACTCACTGGTGTGGACACAGACGAGAAAAGAGTGAAGAGGAGAAGAAGAGACGTCGAAAAAAAAAATCGAGAAGAAAATAGAAAAGAAGTAAAGAAAAAAGAGAAGAGAAGAAATTGCGGAGGGAAGAGAAGAGGGTAGAAAATAGAATAGAGAAGGATTGATATTGTCTAATGAAGAGAAGAAAAGAAGAGTAGAACAAGGAAGAGAGGATAAGAGAAAAGAGAATAATAATAAGAATTAGGTAGATAAAATTAAGAGGAAAAAAAGAGAAAAGGAAAAAAATAGGTGATAGAAGAGGGGAAAAGATAGAAAAGAAAAAGAGAATTGAGAACAAAAGAATTTCCTGCTCGAAAAAAAAAAAAAAAAAAAAAATTCCTTATTTTGTACGTCATTATTGTCCTACAATAGAATTGCATGGATGGAAATGTGATGGAATGGTTTAGAATGTATTAATACATAGAATGTTTATTTATTCAGTACTTGATTGTATGTGTTGCGTGTTATGTAGGCCACCATTTTATATAGAGGATGTCCTCTTTAATAAAAGGGACACCCCAAAGGATATCCTTTTTACTAAAGGACATAATCTAGATAGACTATGTTGGAGACATCCGCTCTTGTGACCTCCTGGGCCCAGCTAAGAACAAACCTCTA
>NW_007377753.1:81352-100790 GCF_000475195.1 Diaphorina citri
GACTCTTGAGTGGAAGGCAACCACTAGGCGAGGTTAACGCCTTAGGCGTTCTCTACCACCTAACCCTTAGAGCTCTATTATTATGTGGTCAAATTCTCAAATAAATGAGGATAAAATTCCATACCTCGGCTGGGATGGAACCCACGCCCTCCTGATTACCAGGCGAGCGTCTTGACCACTACGCCACCGAGGCACCGAGGCAGCTAAAACCATGTTTGTACTACAGGCTAAAATATGAGTATTCTGAAGATTTGTCCACCGCCTGTAGGTTGGACATCACTGAATTCCTGACTCATGGTCATCCTCAGACAAGTCCATATACACATGTGCGATATCCATATCAATCTGTGTATGTTCTTATCTAGGTATATAATTACCTATGTACATAGATATAGTCTGCTTCTAATAGACCCGGGTTCGATTCCCGGCGGGGTCAAGAAATTTGTATCATGCAAATGATTGATTCCGTGACTGGCTGTTGCGGGGCCTACTCAGCCTCGTGAGGAAAATGAGTAGCTATGACATATAAATGCGCAAAGCGACCGGTGCCAGCATGGTAGGTAAACATTGGATTTTAGGATTATTGAGATATTGGGAAAAATCCTACAGTGCTGCAGTGAGCACCAAAGTTGTGACATAATAACACAAAGAAACTGCATTTACATTTATAGGAACGGAGTCCGAGAGAGTGAGAGAGAGCGAGATAATGTGAGTGAGATAGAGATGAAAAAAAAAAAGAGAACGAAGTTTAGAAAATATGTATTATGAAAGAGAGCGTCGAAAAATAAGGCACAAAAAATAGAAAATGTAAACAAGGAAGATGAGGAAGAAGAAGTGGGAGGAGGAAGAAGAAGAAGAAGAGAGACGGGAAAGGGGAGTTAGCTAAAATTACACCAGAGAGCAAGAGAGATAATAGAGAGAGGGGGGGGGGGGGGGGCAGAAAAATTGGAGGGTTATTTTGGTTTTTTTTTTTTCCCTCGGGGGGGGGGGGGGGGGGGAGGCAGAAAAATTGGACGGTTATGTTGTGTTTGTTTTGTTCCCTCTCGCCCTTTCTCTCTCTCTCTCATTCAAAATTAATTTTCTCAACGAAAAAGGAAGAAAAAATATAATTTACAAAAGTGCACAGAATTGAATAGAGAGGAAGAGGAGTGAGAAAGAGAGAGAGAAAGAAATAGGGAAACAGAGGAAGGGAGGAAGATAGAGAGAAAAATAATTAAGAAGAGAGAAGAGAAAGGGAAGAAGAACGATGTAAAAGGAAAGAGAGGGGAGGAAAGGGAAGAGAAAGCAATAGTGGAAGGGATAATGAGATAGAGAGAAAGAGGAGAGGAGGGGATAATAACAGGGGGAAAGAAAGAGATGAAGACAGGAGAGGAGGAGATACTGAGAGAGAGAGAGGGGGGGAATGAAAATTGTGTAATCTCACTTTATCTTATATTATAAGAACAAGATCCATTCACTCATTCACATTTCACACACTGATCGCTCTATCTCGAGAACCACAACACCTAGAAAGCTGAAATTTGGTAGGAATATTCCTTTTATGGTCTAGGTGTGCAATAAGAAAGGATTTTGCGAAAATCTAAACCGATCCTGAGATAGGTATGATCAATTTTTCATCGCTAAAATCTCCATAAGAAATACACAGAGTACAGAGACTGCGGGAGAGAAAACTTTTCCTCGCTCCCCTAATATTTGAGTTTCGTTTATGTTTTTAGTTTGACAACTATGCAGCTAATAGGGAGCGCGCAGCGCGACCGTATTTTTTATTATTTTCTACAAGTTCGGCCATGCCTTTTCTACAAGTTAGGCCATGCCTCGGGATGAACTAGCGGGATTCCGGAGCGAAGCGACGGAATTCAGCTAGTCTTATATTATAAAAACGAGATCCATTCATAGTTCACATTTCATAGTTCACACACTGATCGCTCTATCTCGAGAACCACAACACCTACAAAGCTGAAATTTGGTAGGAATATTCCTTTTATGGTCTAGATGTGCAATAAGAAAGGATTTTGCGAAAATCTAAACCGATCCTGAGATAGGTATGATCAATTTTTCATCGCTAAAATCTCCATAAGAAATACACAGAAAGCAGAGTCTGCGGGAGAGAAAACTTTTCCTCGCTCGCCTAATATTGAGTTTCGTTTATGTTTTTAGTTTGATAAAAATACAAGTTCGGCCATGCCTTTTCCACAAGCTTGGCCATGCCTCGGGATGAACTAGCGGGATTCCGGAGCGAAGCGACGGAATTCAGCTAGTATAATTTAGCTAGGTTTTCCTACGTTTAATATTTTCTCACGCTTTTAGTTTTCATTTCTATAAAACTCAGGGACGATATTAGATTTCAGGGGCGAAGCCAAGGGAGCGCGAAGCGCGACCTCATGCTCACCCCGCGAAGCTCCTAATAAAAACCTTGACGAAATTTAGGGAGAGAGGGAGAGGTAGAGAAAGAGAGGAAGAGAGAGAAAGAAAGAGAGGAAGAGAGAGAGAGAAAAGAATAGAGGAAAAGAGGGAGAGAGAGATATTAGAAAGCCTAAAAAATAAAAGCGAGAAATGAGACCTCATTTGAAATGAAATGAGTGAGCGAAATATAGGACTATGGAGAAAGAGGATAAAATGAAGATTGGAGGAAAGAGATTGAAGTTCTCTTTCTATAATTTTTCATTCCTCCTTCTTCTCACCTATCTTTCTCTTTCGTCTTCCATCCAATCTTTCTCTTCCATTGTTTTTAGGGTAAATTAGGTTTTTTTTTTTTTTTTTTTTTTTTTTTTTAGTTTGACAGAGGGAACTGTAACTGCTATGGTCTTATCGTCCCGAAATCGAAGAGAGAAGGACGACAGGATAAGAGAAAGCCAGCCGTTCCGAGAACGAACATTATCCCATCAGGATAAAATCCGCCCCGGGGGCAGAAATCGAACCCGCGGCCTAGCGCTTACAAGGCAGACGAACTACCAACTAAGCTAACTAGGCTGGTTAAATTAGGTTTTAGTTGATGGTTTATGGTAAAAACACTAGAAACCCTTTTAAATATCTACCATTCTACCTATATGAAACCATTTTTCGTCAGAGCTGGAAACCAAGTTCGGGACCTGAAATGTGGATAGAAGAATCAAGCTTGTGATTTCCCCTCTTCTCCTTTATCTTTCTCCTCCTCTTTCTTTTTCTCTTCCCTCTATTTTTCCGCTACCTCCTTTTCCTCCTACCGTTTCTCTCTTTCATTCTTCTTTTCATAATCCTCATCCTCCTCCTCTTTCTCCTACTTCTTCATTTCTTTCTTCTCCTCTCCTCCTTTATTTTATTTTTTTCTCCACCTCCTCTACTTTCTCATTTTTCTCCTCCTCCTCTCAAAGTTCTGAACTCAATTAATCAATGACAACATTTCCTACAGAGCGCCTCCCATGACGTCACACTTTATGACACCCGGGCTGTCATAAATATTTTATGCGAGCCCATAAACTTATGACAGTTCAATCATAAAAAAAAATCCGCCAGCACAAATGACGAGAGAGAGAGAGATGAAAAGAGAGAGGGAGAAAGAGAGAGAGAGAGAGGGAGAGAGAAGGAGAGAAAGAGGGAGGAGGGAGAGAGAGAGATGGAGGGAAATTGAAGGGGGAAAGAGAGGGGGGATAAAAGAGAGAGAAATAGAGAGAGGGGGAGGGAGGAAGAGAGACAGAGAGAGGGAGAACGAGAATGTTAGAGAGTTAGTAGGAGAAGGAAAGAGAGAGAGAGAGGGAGGGAGAGGAGATTTCATGATGGATTAAATAATTTGCATGTTCAGATTTTATGGCATAAACACCCATGCATCGGCAAAAAAAGGTAGGAGTTTATATGGTTCGTTCTCGGAACGGCTGGGTTTATCCTGTCCTATCTTTCTCTCTTCGTTTTCGGGACGACAAGAGCTCAGGTGTTAAAGTTTCCTCTATCAAACCTCTTAAAAAACTAATAATAATAGATAATAATAATAATATTAAGAATACAGAAAGCCTTTCAAATACCTACCTAATATATTAAACTTTTTTTCTTCAGAGTTGGGAACCAAGATCAGGACCTGAAATGTGGATAGACTTCCCCTCTGTGGAAATGTGGATAGAAATCAAGCTTGTGACTTCCCCTCTTCTCCTTTATCCTTCTCCTCCTCTTTCTTTTTCTCTTCCCTCTATTTTTCCTCTACCTCCTTTACCTCCTACCGTTTCTCTCTTTCATTATAATAATAATGGAGTGGAAGGTAACCACTAGGTTACCACCTAACCCTTAGAGCTCCATTATTATGTGGTCAAAATCTCAAATAAATGAGGATAAAATTCCATGCCTCGGCTATGATCGAACCCACGCCCTCCTGTTTACCAGGCGAGCGTCTTGACCACTACGCTACCGAGGCAGGTAGCGTAGTGGTCTTCATTCATTCTTCTTTTCATCCTCCTCATCCTTTACATTCTCCTCCTCTTTCTCCTACTTCTTCATTTCTTTCTTCTCCTTTCCTCCCTAATTTTTTTCTCCGCCTCCTCTACTTTCTCATTTTTCTCCTCCTCCTCTCAAAGTTCTGAACTCAATTAATCAATGACAACACTTCCCTCAGAGCGCCTCCCATGACGTCACACTTTATGACACCCGGGCTGTCATAAATAATTTATACGAGCCCATAAACTTATGACAGTTCAATCATAAAAAAAAAATCCGCCAGCACAAATGACGAGAGAGAGAGAGAGAGAGAGAGGGAGTAGGGAGAGAGAGAGGGAGAGAGAGAGAGAGAGAGGGAGAGAGAGAGAGAAGGGAGGAGAAGGAGAGAGAGGGGTCGGAGAAAGAGAAGAAAGGGAGATGGATAAGAGAGAGAGAGAGGAGATTGAGAGGGAGGGTGGAATTAAAAATGGATGAAGAGGGAGGTAAAGATAGAAAGGGGAGAGAAAGAGAGAGGGTATTGTGGGAGAGGGAAGGGGGGATAGAACGAGAGAGGGAGAGGAGGATGGAAAAAAGGGAGAGAGACAGGGTGAGAAAGAGAGAGAGAGAAAGTAGGAGAGGAGGGGGGAGAAATAGAAGAGAGGGAGGGTGGAATAAAAAGGTATGAAGAGGGAGGGAAAGATATAAATGTGGGAAACGAAAGGGGGGATAGAAATAGAGAGGGAGAGGAGGGTGGAAAAGGGAGAGAGAGAGAGAGAGAGAGAGAGCGAGACGGAGAGGAGATTTCATGATGATTAAATAATTTGCATGTTCAGATTTTATGGCATAAACACACATGCAACGGCAGAAAAGATAGGAGTTTATGGTTCGTTCTTGGAACGGCTGGCTTTATCCTATATCCTATCTTTCTCTCTTCGTTTTCGGAACGATAAGAGCTCAGGTGTTACATACCAAATTTCAACTCTCTAGCTCTTACCGTTCTCGAGATATTTTGTTTACAGACAGACAGACACACAGACACACGGACACACAGACAGACAGACACACACACACACACACACGGACCAATGGCTGAAACTTTGGATTTAGGCTCTAGGGACCTTAAAACGTGTTTTGACACTAAAAACTGGTCGAAAATTTGACCCGAATACATTACTTTCCTTCCTATAGGATAAGGAAAGTAAAAATAGGAGAAGAAAATCAAAAGAAAACAAGACACAAAGAAAGAAAAGGCCACCCCAAAGCGAGGCTGCCATTGTTGCCAAGTGATGTACTGTGAAGATGTTGCAACACTGTAGGGGTGCACCCCCTATCACGTGACCCAGTGCACTTGACTTGATTAAACTCATAAACCCTTCTACAAAAAAAAAAGAAAGGAAGAGAGAGAGAGAAAGAGAGAGAGAGAAAGAGAGAGAGAGAAAGAGAGAGAGAGAGAGAGAGAAAATCATAAACTTTTCCTTCCACTCTTCTACAAAAGAAAAATTGTAGACAATACACTTCTTACCCTAATGCCTGATAGTGTGCTACCTAACCTTTGATGGAGAGATAGAGACAGAGAGAGAGAGAAAGAAAAAGGAGAGAGAGATAGGGAGTAGGAATGAGTAGTAAGAGAGAGGAGAGAGAAACAGAAAGAGGGAGAGAGCGAGAGAGAGGGCGAAATATAGACAAGGTAGAAGAAAAGAAGAGAGGAATTTTGATTTTAGGAAGAAAAAAGGAAAAAAAAGAGAGATAGATGGATAGAGGAGGGAGAATCAGAAAAAGAGAAAGGAGAGAGAGAGAGAGAGAGAGAGAGAGAGAGAGAGAGAGAGAGAGAGAGAGAGAGAGAGAGAGAGAGAAATATAGACAAGGTAGAAGAAAAGAAGAGAGGAATTTTGATTTTAGGAAGAAAGAATGAAAAAAAAAAAAAAAAGAGATAGATGGATAGAGGAGGGAGAATCAGAAAGAGAGAAAGGAGAGAGAGAGAGAGTCAATAATTGCCTATCCAAGAAAAAGTTCTGCGAGCATGCAAATTTAACATGCAATATTCTGAATGCAATCTTGCATGCAAGCTCTCTCTCTCTCTTTCCCTCCCTATCTCTATCTCTCTTTTATCACCGACACAAGTGCCCTTTTTAATAACACCATTGTTTTCCTCTCTCTCGCTCTGTCTCTCTCTCTAAAAATATTTCTTCTCTTTCTTCCCCTTTTACTCTTTCCTTTCCATCTCTCTTTCTCCACCTTCTACTTTCTCACCTCATTTTAATCTTCTCCTATCGACTTAATTCCTTCTCCTCCTCTTTCCTCTCCTCTCTCTGCTATACATATGTGTTTCTCTTTCTTATAATGTTTTATTCAGTACTTTATCTCTTTTCCTTCCCCTCTTTTTCTCACTCACATTCTATCTCTCTCTCTCTCCTTCTCTTTTCCTTATATCATCTCCTCTCTCTCTTCTTTGTCTCAAGTTCATTTTTTGATACATCAATTTTCTTTCAAAAGCGTATCCTTTCTTTTCCTTCTCTCTCTTCCTTCTTCTTCTCTCTTCTTCATTCTACTTTTCCAATGTATATTTTATGACTTAGCTCGTTTTTTTTTGTACTCTTTGTTCCCCTCTTCTTCTCTTCTCTCATCGACTATGTGTGGACCTGTGGCCACACCCAATATGCTAAAGAGAAAAGACGTCTACCGTCTTATGATTCGCCGCCTTTGATCACTGAAGGTAAGTAACATTGAGAGTCTTCTCTCTCATTTTTACTTTCCTTATCCTATAGGAAGGAAAGTAATGTAATCGGGTCAAATTTTCGATGGTCAGTTTTTAGTGTCAAAACACGTTTTGAGGTCCCTAGAGCCTAAATCAGCCATTGGTCCGTGTGTCTGTCTGTCTGTAAACAAAATATCTCGAGAACGGTAAGAGCTAGAGACTTGAAATTTTGCCTAAATCCGAAGTTTCAGCCATTGGTCCGTGTGTGTGTGTCTGTCTGTCCTTCTGTCTGTCTGTGAACAAAATATCTAGAGAACGGTAAGAGCTAGAGACTTGAAATTTGGCATACAGCTGTCAATGTGACAAGGATGCGACTTTTGGTTAAGATCGGTGCAACGCTTGGCGGCATTTCGGCCGCTTTTTGCCGGTTTTCGGTGTAATTCAATAATATCTCGGGAACGCTAGAGACTTGAAATTTGGTTGGAAGTCCACAAATGTGCCAAGGATACAACACGAAACTTTTGATTAGGATAGGTGCTGCAGATGGCGGCATTTCGGTCGCTTTTTGGCGTCTTTCGACCATTCTTGGCGGTTTCCAGCTATACTGACTAAGTATCTTTAATAGGATAAGGAAAGTCGTGTGATGTTCACATCAGATTTTTATCAACGGCTTGTACTTTGCTTTGTTTCGTATCATTTTTCTTCTTTCTCTCCCTTCCTCTCCCACTCATTCTGTCTCTTTCTATTTCCCGCTCTGACTCACACAAAAACAATACTGTCTGTCCGTCTGTCTGTCCTTCTGTCTGTCTGTGAACAAAATATCTCGAGAACGGTAAAAGCTAGAGACTTGAAATTTGGTATGAAATCCACAAATGTGACAAGGATACAACAAAAAACTTTTGATTAGGATAGGTGCTGCAGATGGTGGCATTTCGGTCGCTTTTTGGGGTCTTTCGACCATTTTTTTTTTTGCGGTTTTCAGCTATACAGACTAAACGGTTAGAGATATTGTAAAAGTTACAATAGAAGAACACCAAAATAAGCATCTTTAATAGGATAAGGAAAGTCGCATGATGTTCACACCAGATTTTTATCAACGGCTTGTACTTTGCTTTGCTTCGTATCATTTTTCTTCTTTCTCTCCCTTCCTCTCCCACTCATTCTGTCTCTTTCTATTTCCCGCTCTGACTCACACAAAAACAATATTGCTCTCTCTCTCTAACTCCCTTTCTCTCTCTCTCTATCCTTCTCTGTTCCTTTATCTATGTTACTCTAGCCCTCCTACCTCCCTCTCTCTCTTTCCTGCTCTCTCTCTCTCTCTCTTTATCTCCTTCCTCTCCTCTCTCTCTCTCTCTCTCTCTCTCTCTCTCTCTCCCCCTCCCTCTCTCTCTTTCTCTCTCTCCCTCACAAATACTTTTCGTCACGAAAAATCTCCCTTATTTATTTTTTGCGACGCTTCATACTTTCCTACACGCTTTCTGCTTTGGGGTAGAAAGCTGTTTCGGATTTAAGAAAGCAAGAGAAAAGAAAGACAGGAACAGGGAGAAAGCCAGCCTTCCGAGAAACGGAACTAGGTAAAACATTGAGCTTTGTTATGAACTTTATTTTAATCAAACTTTAGGTATACATATCCATGGTTTAGAGTTTGATGTAGCTAGCTATAATAATATAGATTCTCTCTCTCTCTCTCCCCCCCTCTCTCCTAACTATCTCTCATTGATATTATTTGTTGTCGCTCCAGAAGAAAAGCGCTTTTTAGACCTCTCTTCTCTTGTTCTATCCTCTGTCGGGTAGGCAAGGCTCGTGTGGCTTGGATTGAGGAGCAGGATTTCCTATTTCCAGAGAGCGCAAATCTTATCCATGGATTTCCAAACTAATTTTATTTCAAGTATTGTTTCGGGTTACAAGGATGAGCAAGCAAGAGCAGGCCTTGCCGACCGAAAGAGCGGACAGGGACAGAAAGAAAAAGGGAGAAACGTTTTTTTGTTTTTTTTTTTTTTTTTTTTTTTTTTTTTTTTTTTTTTTTTTTTTAAGAGGTTTGACAGAGGGAACTTTAACTGCTATGGTCTTATCGTCCCGAAATCGAGGAGAGAAGGAAGACAGGATAGGAGAAAGCCAGCCGTTTCCGAGAACGAACATTATCCCATCAGGATAAAATCCGCCCCGGGCGGGAATCGAACCCGCGGCCTAGCGCTTACAAGGCAGACGCACTACCAACTAAGCTAACTAGGCTGGCAAAAGAATTATGAATGGAAGATAAACCTCTTGCACGACTAGGTATAACACCAAGGGACTAAGGGAGGTAATCGTATCTTATTCCTAGGTAATCTAAGTAGGTATGGACGAGTATATAGTCCAACACCATTCTAAGTAATCTAATCTATCTATCTGTCTTCTAAGAATATACTAGATTTATCAAGACAATCACGATTAAAAGTTTTTAAATTGGTGAACTTTCGATGTCACCCAGGACATCATCTTCAGACCAAGATAGATGTTGACTCTATCGCAGCAGGGGTAGAAGTGAGTTTCTCTTGTCTTCTCTCTCCTCCCCTCTCTCTACTCCCCACCCTCCCCACCCCAATCCCTTTTCCTCTCCTCCTTCCACTTTTGATGATAGTCACGGGCGCCATGGTTATCATTTCACCATGATAAGCAAAAACTTCGTCATAACATTACCTTTACCGTCTTATGATAAAACTTTATATCACTAGCACAGTGATTCCCAACTTGGGTCCGCCGCCCTCAAGAGGGCCGTGAATAACTTCAGTATCCCTGGGAAGAGCAGGTAAAATACAGTAAAGGGCCGCGGAGCGTTCAGAAATTAAAAAAAAAGGGGCCGCGAAGTAAAAAGTTTGGGGAACCGCTGCTTGCAATTTCCATCAGCAACTTTTCCAAGGTCGCCTAGCCAAAACCTGTCAAATGGAATTAGACTTTCGTGAGCACTAGGAAAAAATAAATAAATAATAAAGGTCAAATTATGTACCAAAAAATTGAAGGAAAAAAAAATCTGGACACACTAAACATGGTATCTTTCCATATCAATAAAATTTCATTTAAAAATGACGCCAACTAGGTACATAATTATGTAGAAAACCAAAAAATGGTCTGTTTCAGACACGAACATGAGCCTTTTTTTGTAAAAAGAAAAGAGATTTTAATTTCATGGAGGAACTGTAACTGCTAAAGTCTCATCGTCCTTAAATCGAAGAGAGAAGGAAGACAGGATAGGAGAAAGCCAGAAGTTCCGAGAACGGACGAAAATATTTAAACAAGGTTTTTTATTTACACATGTTTAAACTATACCTATGAAATATTTAAGACCTTGTTTAGACCGCGGGAGTAAAGGAACTTTTCAGTCTCATTCTGGCAGGATAAACAAGGTATATTCTATTCTATTCTATTCGTTCAGGATAAAAGACCCCCGGGCAGGAATCGCTGCTCTACTTAGACAATAGATCAGGAGATTATAAATCATAATTAATTACTGACTGAAAAGTTTTCTCGGTCGTAAAGTGTGTTTTTCTCAAAACTATTTTCAAGATATTGGAAAACTAATGCAAGGTAAATTTAGATAGAGGTAACTGGATCAGAAAAGTTAATTTTCTGATCTATTTTGACAATGGATAGGATATTGGGGAAAATAAATCATATTTGCTGACTCAAAAGTTTTTCTCATAAATTGTGTTTTCTTCAAAGGTACCTATGGAAAAGCGAACTAGAAAACTAGATTTGGATTGCGGAAATTCGATCAAAAATGTTAACTTTGAAATAAATCATAGGTAATTTGCTGACTCGAAAGTTTTCCAGTAATTTACTTTGGAAAACTAAGTTTATGACACAATTAAATGTCTTCCGGATATTTTAAAATCTCACTGCTGTGTTAAAACGCCTTATCAAAAAAAAAAAAAATCTCACTGATTTTGTAATGTTGGGAAAGTCATAATGGAGGAGTTGCAAATGGGTAAAAATTATGAATAAATGGTCGATTCCTATGTAAAAAGTTGGGAAAAATCCAAATCTGAGGTCAAAACTCCGAAAAAATAACTGTAAACGATCGAAAATTCAATTTTTATTTTCCGTTCTAATGAAGATGTGTGACGTCAGACTTAACGCAGTTGCTATTTTCGTCCGCTAGGTAGCGCCAGTATGCAAGCGCGCTAGCCGAGGAGCAGAAAGAACTGCGCAGAAACGTATGCGCACAAACACATTAATGCATTGCCTGCAAGGGAGCTTTGCTCGGGACATTTGATGTGACGTCATCGCCTACGGAGAGCGTATGCCGTGACGTCAAAGTTCACGATTTACCAGCATTTTTTTAATCGATTTATCTCGGGATCTAAATGTCGTAGAAGAAAAAGAAAAATTCCGTCGGTCCTCATTTTTCCTGCTCTATGACTTTGAAACATCACCCAAGTAAGCGCAACTGTTCTATTATTATTAGGTGTCTTTTCCATTCGGAAACTGAGACGATTTCTACTCTTCTGAAGCTCATTTCCATTCTTTAAGGCAAATACTCTTACAAAAGAATTAGTTCAACGGTTCAACCGCTAGGTGGCGTGGTAGAGTTTATACTAAACCATTGGATATCTATAGTTCATCCAGATCAATGTGACAGCCATGAGTCATCAACCCAAAATGAAGGAACCAATCAGATTGCAGGAAATCCTTACATTGTTGCAATTCAGGTAAAGGTCTATTTTTGATAAACTCTCTCTTCTAAAATGCAGAGGTAGCTCTAAGTTCAGAGGTTGGATTCCAGAACAGGTAAGGTGGATATCGCCTTACCTGACTTTGTTTCACTGTCGGAGGAAGCACTGTGCAATATAGCTTCCCCTTTTAGAGATTCTCTACCATTGCACAGGTGACATGTTTGGCAACAATGCCTATTTTTTGCTGTCACATTGATCTGGACACACTATAAGATGGTGCATTCCCGACCATCGAAGGTCTAGATACATACTATGTATAGAAATGTTTTGATTTTTAAAGTGTCAATTATTATGAACAGACACCTGTCTAAATACCTAGCTACCTAGACAAGGAAGAGAAAGAGAAGAGGATGAAAAAGAGGAAGAGGGGAAAAAACAAACAAAATAACCAAAGGAGCAGTTGCAAATGGGTAAAAATATAAATAAATTGTCGACTTCTATGTAAAAAGTTGGGAAAAATCCAAATCCCAGGTCAAAACTCCGAAAAAATAACTGTAAAAAGTCGAAAATTCAATTTTTATTTTCCGTTCTAATGAATGAGATCAAAGATGTGTGACGTCAGACTTTACGCAGTTGTTTTTTTCGTCCGCTAGGTAGCGCCAGTATGCAAACGTGCTTGTGGAGGAGGAGAAAGAAATGCGCAGAAACGTATGCGCACAAACACATTATTGTGTTGCCTGCGAGGGAGCTTTGCTCGGGATATTTGATGTGACGTCATCGTGTACGGGAGCGTATGCCGTGACGTCAAAGTTCACGATTCACCGGCATTTTTATAATCGATTTATCTCGGGATCTAGAAGTCGTAGAAGAAAAAGAAAAATTCCGTTAGTCCTCATTTTTCCTGCTCTATGAGTCACCCAAGTAAGCGCAACTGATCTATTGTAAACATGTTAAGTTCAAGTGTATGTTTTGTGATGCATCGTTTCGTTCTACATAATATAATGTTTTCTCTTTTTTTAACCTTTATTTTTCAAAAGCTTTTTATTATTATTTAAAAGAAAAGAAAAAACACGTTGAATGCTCCAAAGCTTCACAGATCATTTTAAGACAAGACAACGCTGTGCGTGGTTAGTATTTGGACGAGCGACCATTTTGGATAACAGGTGCTGCTGTCTTTTTCGGCACTCAAGCTCTTGAAGACAGCAATGGAGGACTAGGTTGAAATCCCAGAAAAAAAGTCAAAGTAATAAAAAATTCTAGAACCTTCAATTGAGCTTCTGAAAAAAAAGAAAAGGAAAAAGGGAGGGGGGGGGACACAAAATGATGTGCAAATCTATGTAGGTAACTATGTATGTGTCCAGATTTCTAGAAAAAAAAAAAAAAAAAAAAAAAAAAAAAATTAGGCTGCGGCGCAGTGGGAATAGGGTGGAAAATCTTGGAAAAGTAGACTGGAAATTTTGAAAAAATCTAGTAATAACAAAAATAAAAACACTGAAATTAGAAACAAAAGTTTCTCGACTACAAACAGCTACAAAGCTACATCAACTCAAATGATACTACCACAGAGGCGTCTGAAAAGTTTAGTAAAGGCCATAAAAATGACTATGGCCTTGAAAATATACTAGTCGAGTTTACGACGACAAAATATGACTGGAGTTCTGAAGGAGTTGAAAATTCTAGTATCCTCTAGTACAGGGTGGGAGTGGGAATGAAAAGTTTGGTGTTCATAAATTTGTGAAAATATTTTTATTTTTTATTTATTATTACCTATTATTTTTTTAAGAAACGTATGTGCACAAACACATTATTGTGTTGCCTGCGAGGGAGCTTTGCTCGGGACATTTGATGTGACGTCATCGCCTACGGAAGCGTATGCCGTGACGTCAGAACCCGCGGCCTAGCGCTCACAAGGCAGACGAACTACCAACTAAGCTAAGTAGGCTGCTTAAATTAGGTTTTAGTTGATGGTTTATGGTAAAAACAACAGAAAGCCTTTCAAATATCTACCTACCTATATGAAACCATTTTTCGTCAGAGCTGGGAACCAAGTTCGGGACCTGAAATGTGGATAGAAGAATCAAGCTTGTGACTTCCCCTCTTCTCCTTTATCTTTCTCCTCCTCTTTCTTTTTCTCTTCCCTCTATTTTTCCTCTACCTCCTTTTCCTCCTACCGTTTCTCTCTTTCATTCATCTTTTCATCCTCCTCATCCTTTACATTCTCCTCCTCTTTCTCCTACTTCTTCCTTTCTTTTTTCTCCTCTCCTTTTTTTTCTCCACCTCCTCTACTTTCTCATTTTTCTCCTCCTCCTCCCCTCAAAGTTCTGAACTCAATTAATCAATGACAACATTTCCTACAGAGCACCTCCCATGACGTCACACTTTATGACACCCGGGCTGTCATAAATATTTTATACGAGCCCATAAACTTATGACAGTTCAATCATAAAAAAAAATCCGCCAGCACAAATGACGAGAGGGAGGGAGAGAAAGAGAGAGGGATAGAGAAAAAGATAGAGAGAGAGAGAGAGAGAAGGTAGGAAAAGGACAGAGAGGGGTCGGAGAAAGAGAAGAAAGGGAGGGAAAGATAGAAAAGGGAGAAAAAGAGAGAGGGCGATGTGAGAAAGGGAAGGGGGATAACAGAGAGAGGAGAGAGAGAGAGACAGAGACAGATAGGGAGAGAGAGAGAGAGAGACAGACAGAGAGAGAGAGGTGGTAGGAGAAGAAAAGGAATTTGGAGAAAGAGAAGAGAGGGAGGGTGGAATTAAAAAGGGATGACGAGGGAGGGAAAGATAGAAAGGGGAGAGAAAGAGAGAGGGTATTGTGTGGGAGAGGGAAGGGGGGATAGAACGAGAGAGGGAGAGGAGGATGGAAAAAAGGGAGAGAGAGAGGGTGAGAAAGAGAGAGAGAAAGTAGGAGAGGAGGGGGGAGAAATAGAAGAGAGGGAGGGTGGAATAAAAAAGGTATGAAGAGGGAGGGAAAGATATAAATGTGGAAAACGAAAGGGGGGATAGAAATAGAGAGGGAGAGGAGGGTGGAAAAGGGAGAGAGAGACAAGGCGAGTAAGAGAGAGAGAGAGAGAGAGAGAGAGAGAGAGAGAGAGAGAGAGAGAGAGAGAGGAGATTTCATGATGGATTAAATAATTTGCATGTTCAGATTTTATGGCATAAACACACATGCATCGGCGGAAAAGATAGGAGTTTATGGTTCGTTCTCGGAACGGCTGGGTTTATCCTATCCTGTCTTTCTCTCTTCATTTTCGGGACGATAAGAGTTCAGGTGTTAGAGTTTCCTCTATCAAAACTCTTAAAAAAACTAATAATAATAGATAATAATAAGAATAGATAATAATCATAATAATAATAATAATAATAATAATAATAATAATAATAATATATATGTATACCTCTTCTATAACCTAGGTTTTACCGGGATGTTATCGTTAGTTTACCCTATCTCCTTTTTTAAAGATTGTAACTCGGTACCGCTTTCGCATTGAAGGGTTTTAAACAAAAATGACCTCACTCTGCCTATCTACAAGAGTAAAGTTTTCCTCTTGCAATAGTTCAAGGCACATTCTTTTACATCCATGCCTATCCACGAACAGACGCGTCTGATCAGAAAATTTCCGCCCTGGCTGGGATTCGATCTCAGCACCACCAGGTTGAGAGTCAGTGCTCTTGACCACTCGGGCACAGAGGTGGGCTTATTCCGTAACTTATTCACTGTATAGTGATGGACTGAAGAGAATGACAGACAACTGTATGCATTGTATAGTAGGAGACAGCAAGAGATGCGGGTCCCCTATGATACACAGCCATGCAGGGCCTTCCTTCCTCCTTTGTGTCAATATAATGGTACAACTCACTGGTATGGACAGAGATGAGAAAAGAGAGAGGAGAAGTTGAATGAACAAAGAGATGAAAATAAAAGAGAAGAGAAGGGGAGAGGAGAGGAGAGGGAAGAGAAGAGGGTAGAAAATAGAATAGAGAAGGATTGATATTATCTAATGGAGAGAAGAAAAGAAGAGTATTAGAGAAAAGAGAACAATAATAAGAATTAGGTAAATAAAAGTAAAAGGAAAAAAAGAGAATAGAGAACAAAATAGATGATAGAAGAGGGGAAAAGATATAGAATAGAAAAGAAAAAGAGAATTGAGAACAAAAGAATTTCCCGCTCGAAAAAAAAAAAAAACTTATCTCCAAACAAGAATCGAACCCGGGTCCTCCAGTGTTCTCGCCTACAGAGGTTGGTATCAGATAGATCTAATACAGGAAAATCATTTTTCCTATAGGAAACCCCACAGGAAAATAATTTCTCCTGTAGGAGATATATTTTACCACCGGATGTATGTCGGTTGTGTATGTTAGTTCATGACTTATTTATTTGTAAGATACATAATTATGTAAGATTGGTAGGTAGTGTAAAGGTAGGTACGTTAAGATAACATCCTGTTATTACTGCATGTTTTATTCCTGTAAACCATACTGTACGTCCTGTAAGGGAAATTTTTCAAGATGCGACGCCATCTAATTTTCTAGCTTGTTACCCTCACATGCACAAAATTTGGACCTGATGGCCTTTAGAACTTCTTCAATATCAACTGGCCAGCCTGGTTAGCTTAGTTAGTACCGCGTCTGCCTTGTAAGCGCTAGGCCGCGGGTTCAATTCCCGCCCGGGGCGGATTTTGTCCTGATGGGATGATGTTCGTTCTCCGAACGGCTGGCTTTCTCCTATCCTGTCTTCCTTCTCTCTTCGATTTCGGGACGATAAGACCATAGCATTTACAGTTCCCTCTGTCAAACCTATTAAAAAAAAACAATATCAACTACCTACCTATGTATATCCTACATAGGACCCTATTTCCAGTGAAAATAAGAAGATACCTGAGAGACAGAGAGAAGATAGAAAGAGAAGGAGAGAGAGAAAGAGAGAGAGAGAGAGGGAGGATACCTGTTGCATTGAATTCTCATTTCCCGCAAATAAATAGAGAGAGACATCACAATCCATAAACATGAGTTCATATTTTTCTCTCCCTTCCTCTTTCACTTTCTTTCTATTTCCCTCTCTATCCTTAGAATTTCCCTCCCTTTTTCACCTTTCCTTTCACTCTGAATCTTTCTTCTTTATCTTTTTCTTTCCATGTTTTCTCTTTCTCCCTCTTTGGAGTACTCTCGCTCTCTGTTATACTCTCTCTCTCTTTTTCTATATCTTTCTTCCTCTTTTTATCCGTTTCTCAGTGTACATCTCTTTCTTTCTTACTTTCCATTTTCTCTCCTTGTCTCCTTTTTCTCCACCTCTTTCTTCCTCTTCTCTTTTATCATTTGAATTTAATTTTACTGTCTATTTTTTTTCTTCTCTTTCTCTCCCCCCCTCTCTCACTCACTAATTAATTTCCGAGGAAATGAGATAGACTAGCGAAGAAGAAAGGAAGAGAGAATCCAGGAAAATATGATTAAAGAGGAAGAAGAAAAGCATCTTTTGCGGTGTAAACATCCACTTGGTTGTATTTTCTTAGCTAAAATTTCCTTTCGATTTTCTCTCTTCGATTTAGGGACTAAAGTCACTACAGGAACGTCAGCTCCCATGGCGTAGTGGTCACTGCGCTCGCCTTGCACGCGGGAGACCCGGGTTCGATTCCTGGCGGGGTCAAAAAATTTGTATCATGCAAATGATTGATTCCGTGACTGGCTGTTGCGGGGCCCACTCAGCCTCGTGAGGAAAATGAGTTTTTATCCGTTTCTCAGTGTACATCTCTTTCTTTCTTACTTTCCATTTCTCTCCTTGTCTCCTTTTTTCCCCCTCTTTCTTCCTCTTCTCTTTTACCATTTGAATTTAATTTTACTGTCTATTTTTTTCTTCTCTTTCTCTCCCTCCCTCTCTCTCTCTCTCTCTCTCACTAATTAATTTCCGAGGAAATGAGATAGACTAGCGAAGAAGAGAGGAAGAGAGAATCCAGGAAAATATGATTAAAGAGGAAGAAGAAAAGCATCTTTCGTGACGTAAACTTGCACTTGGTTGTATTTTCTTGGCTAAATTTCCTTTAGATTTGCTCTCTTCGATTTAGGGACTGAAGTCACTACAGGAACGGAGTCCGAGAGAGTGAGAGAGAGCAAGATAATGTGAGTGAGTAGTGAGATAGAGATGAAAAAAATAGAAAGTAAAAAGAGAACGAAGTTTAGAAAATTATGGAGCGCGGTAGCGCTCCGCCCCGCCAAGTCAAGAAAGTTTGACCGTATGCATTATGAAAGAGAGCGTCAAAAAATAAGGCACAAAAAAATAGAAAATGTAAACAAGGAAGATGAGGAAGAAGAAGAAGTAGGAGGAGGAGATAATGAGCAGAGAGAAGAGAAAAAAATCCCCCAGAAGAAGAAGAAGAAGAAGAAGTGGGAGGAGGAGGAAGAAGAGAGACTGGAACTTTGAAGGGGGAGTTAGCTAAAATTACACCAGAGAGATAGAGAGAGAGAGAGAGGGGGGGGAGGCAGAAAAATTGGACGGTTATGTTGTGTTTGTTTTGTTCCCTCTCTCCCTTTCTATCTCTCTCTCTCTCTCTCTCTCTCTCTCATTCAAAATTAATTTTCTCAACGAAAAAAAGGAAGACAGAAAAAAAAAAAAATATAATTTTACAAAAGTGCACAGAATTGAATAGAGAGGAAGAGGAGTGAGAAAGAGAGAGAGAGAGAGAAAGAAAGAAATAGGGAAACAGAGGAAGGGAGGAAGATAGAGAGAAAAATAATTAAGAAGAGAGAAGAGAAAGGGAAGAAGAACGATGTATTTCTCTATCTCTCTTTTATCACCGACACAAGTGCCCTTTTTAATAACACCATTGTTTTCCTCTCTCTCGCTCTCTCTCTCTCTCTCGCTCTTTCTCTCTCTCTCTAAAAATATTTCTTCTCTTTCTTCCCCTTTTACTCTTTCCTTTCCATCTCTCCCTTTTTCTTTTCTTTCTCCACCTTCTACTTTCTCACCTCATTTTAATCTTCTCCTATCGACTTAATTCCTTCTCCTCCTCTTTCCTCTCCTCTCTCTGTTTCTTATAACATCTTTTCTCTCACTCAAAAGTTCATCCCGGAAACGTTAAAAATGAACAAGATAGAAGAGAGAGAGAGAGAGAGAGAGAGAGCGAGAGAGAGAGAGAGAGAGAGAGAGAGAGAGAGAGAGAGAGAGAGAGAGAGGATGTAAAAGAAAAGAGAGGGGAGGAAAGGGAAGAGAAAGCAATAGTGGAAGAGATAATGAGATAGAGAGAAAGAGGAGAGGAGGGGATGATAACAGGGGGAAAGAAAGAGATGAAGACAGGAGAGGAGGAGATACTGAGAGAGAGAGAGAGGGGGGGGGGGGGAAAATTGGGGAATCTCACTTTATAATCTCATAAAAACCTTGACGAATATGAGGGAGAGAGAGAGAGAAAGAGAGGAAGAGAGAGAGTGTGAGAGAGGGAGAGAGAGAAAGAGAAAGCCTAAAAAATAAAAGCGAGAAATGAGACCTCATTTGAAATGAAAAAATGAGTGAGCGAAATGTAGGACTATGGAGAAAGAGGATAAAATGAAGATCGGAGGAAAGAGATTGAAGTTCTCTTTCTATAATTTTTCATTCCTCCTTCTTCTCACCCATCTTTCTCTTTCGTCTTCCATCCCATCTTTCTCTTCCATTGTTTTTAGGGTAAATTAGGTTTTTTTTTTTTTTTTTTTTTTAAGAGGTTTGCCAACAGAGGGAACTG
>NW_007377753.1:100968-135968 GCF_000475195.1 Diaphorina citri
AGTTCGGCCATGCCTTTTCCACAAGTTTGGCCATGCCTCGGGATGAACTAGCGGGATTCCGGAGCGAAGCGACGGAATTCGGCCATGCCTTTTCCACAAGTTTGGCCATGCCTCGGGATGAACTAGCGGGATTCCGGAGCGAAGCGACGGAATTCAGTAGTCTTATATTATAAGAACGAGATCCATTCACTCATTCACATTTCACACACTGATCGCTCTATCTCGAGAACCACAACACTTATTATAAGAACAAGATCCATTCACTCATTCACATTTCATAGTTCACACACTGATCGCTCTATCTCGAAAACCACAACACCTAGAAAGCTGAGCAATAAGGTAAAGTTCAGGCATTGGAAATAGGAAACTGTTGCTATGGAGTTCCATGTTAAAACTTTGTTGTTAATAGAACCCTTTTTTATAATTCTTTCTCCATCATCTTCTTCTCCCCCTCTACCTTCTTCCTCTTCTTCTCCTCCTCAATTTTCCATCTGTTGCTTCTGTTTGTCTTAATGAGAAAAATCTTTTGTTTGAGGTTTCCTTTATTTATTATTATTTTTCAAGTTTTTTTCTCTCCTTTTACATAACAATAATTTTGAAGAGAGATGTTTTAATTTTATTTTGTCTTGGTCTTCATTACATTTCTTTACTCCTCTCTTCGCCCCTTTCTTTCTCTCTTCCTACCTACCCTCTCTCTTCCTTCCCTCTTTCAGTCCAATTCATTTCTTTCTTTCAATTATTTTAAGCACGTCTCTCTCTCTCCCCTTTTTTCTTTTTTCTCAGCTTCTTTCTCTTTAAACCCTTCTTCATCCTTTCCATTTCTCTTTTCATCTCAGTGTACACATACAAACAGTAACTCTCCCCATGGTCTTTTCCTTCCCTTTTGGTTTCATTCTTCCATAATTTTTTTCCAGTCTTATTCTTCAATATTATGTTGTCATTTCAAATACTAATTTTAATCCCCTCCCTTCACTCTTAGCCTACTGTTTTCCTTATTTTTCTCTATCCGCAATTCGCTGTTTTCTTCTTCTCCTCCTCCTCCTCCTCCTTCTTCTTCTTCTACTATTCCTCCTTCTTCTCCACAAATTCGTTTCATCATTTCCTTTCAAAGTTTATGTACCTACTTATAATGAGATTTTATTTGATTGTATTTTTTCTCCGATTTCCGATTTATCGGGAAAAGCTTCTTGAAATAAAATTCAACTCCCTGTTGAATTTTATTTCATCTTTATATGTAATTCACTTTTTTGTCTCCTGTGGATAAGCTTTCTATACCATGTGGATAAGCTTTCTATACTCCCTAGAGTAAAATAAAATTTTTGTAAAAGAAAAAGTTTGTGAACATGATTAAAAAATTAATGTAGGTAACTAAGAAGTGTTCATTTTTGCTTTTAAAAATTTTGTGCCTTGACAGACTGTGTACCTACCTCATAGATACCTAACCTACCTAAAACTTCATGTCTACTTTTTGCTGTGAGAGAAAAGTACCTTGTACGTAGTATATTATATTTATGCAAAATACACAGTGTGTGTATAGTACCAGTACTATGTATAATGGGTACTTTTCAGTACTATGTATAATGGGTACTTTTCAGTACTAAAGTACTAGTATGTATAGGAACAAAAGAAAGACGATGTTCAAGTTACATTAGATACTCCGGCGTGTAGCGTGAGGTAGGCAAGCCTAGTTTGATACACACTCTTCCACGGAGGTTGCTTAGTGGGATCATACGTAGATGGTAGGAATCAGAACACGAAAACAGCTAGTTGCTAGTAGGACCTCCCATAACCTGGTATGGAAGTAACAAAGGGAGAGGGGAACTAATAATGAAACAGGCAGATACGAACGTAAACTTACATTTTAACGTCTCTTTCTCTCTCCTTCTCCCTCTCTCTCTCCCTCCCTCTCATAACACGGGATAGACGAAACAACAAAGAGCAAACTAAATTAGGACAGAGAGAGAGAGAAAATAAACTTTACAAATAAAAAGGGTCAACCCCAGGGGGTCGAGAGAGAGAGAGAGAGAGAGAGAGAGAGAGAAAGAAAGATGAAAATTTGTTGAGCTTGGAAAGTAATATTGGACCAGGGCTGTACAGAGTGGGAGGGAGAGAGAGAGGCCCAATGATAGAGAGAGAAAGAGAGACAGAAAGGGAAAAAGAGAGGGAGAGAGAAGGATAGAGAGGTAGAGGGATACAGAGAGAGAGAGAGAGACAAAAAATACGGAGAGAGAGAGAGAGAAAGGGAAGGAAAAATGGAGAGTGAGTGAGTGTGAGAGAGGGGGGAGGGAGAGAGAGAGAGGCAGAGGGATAGAGAGAGAGAAAGAAAGACAAAAAAAGAGGGGGGGAGAGAGAGAGAGGCAGATGCGTAACGAGAGAGAAAGGGAGATAATAAGATAGAGAGGGGAGGGAAAAAATAGAGAGTGTGTGTGTGTGAAATAGAGAGAGAGAGAGAGAGAGAGAGAGAGAGAGAGAGCTACATTAAGGAGATTTTATGCCTTGACGGACTATGTACCTACCTCATAGATACCTAACCTACCTAAAACTTCATGTCTACTTTTTGCTGTGAGAGAAAAGTACCTTGTACGTAGTATATTATATTTATGCAAAATAAACAGTGTGTGTATAGTACCAGTACTATGTATAATGGGTACTTTTCAGTACTAAAGTACTATGTATAGGAACAAAAGAAAGACAATGTTCAAGTTACATTAAATACTCCGGCGTGTAGCGTGAGGTAGGCAAGCCTCGCTTGATACACACTCTTCCACGGAGGTTGCTTAGTCGAGAGAGAGAGAGAGAGAGAAAGAGAGAGGAGGGAGAACAAGGTTCTAAGTTTAACAGAAATAGGTCCCTGGGGGGGCACAAAAATTAACGAAGAAATAAAACAAGGAAAATAAGTCGAAGAAGAAGGAGAAGAAGAAGAAGAAGAAGAAGAAGAAGAAGAAGAAGAAGAAGAAGAAGAATAAGAAGAATAATAAGAAGAATAATAAGAAGAAGTAGAAGAAGAAGAAGAAGGAGAAGAAAAATGGGAGGAGAACAATAAAAAAAGAGAGGAAATTGGTGCTTGAAGAAGAAGAGTAAGAAAGACACAGATAGACGAAAAGAGAAGAAGAGCAAGAGAGAGAGAGAGATAAGAAATGAGTCCGCAAATTTTATTAAATAACTTTTTTTCCACTTTTTCTCCGTCAAATTATTGAATTACTATCATTATTATATTATTATTATTTTGTTACTTTTTTTCTCTCTCGATGTTCAAGAGTTTACCTTATGTCGGTCCTTGTCCCTCAGGCTCAAAATTTTGGACGGGTTTTGGAGGTAGCTATACCTATTCTTAATAAATAATAGAAAGTAAAAAAAAAATCTCCAGTTAACAGTCATATTAAAAACAATCGTTCCCCTTAAAAAAAAATAAATAAATAAAAATAAAAGAAAATCAATCTTTTGCATAATTTTGCAGGAATGTTATAAAATATTTTACCCCTCAACCTCAAAAAAAAAAGTCATTTTGTCAACCTTTACAAAAAGAAGAAGGATAAAAACCCGTTCTAATTATCCACCTAGTCTAAATGCATACCCATATCTCTGACCCTATCTCTGGCCCTGATACCAGTAAAGTTCGGACTAGATAAAGTTTTTTACTTTCTATTACTACAGTATAGCGAGCTATACTAGTAATGAAAGTATTGTTTCTCCTATAATTTTATTTAACTTAAAGGATAAGTACACTCTATGAGGAATAAATCTATAACGATACGCATACAGGGTGTCCATCATAATTTTTCAACTCTTTTTTCTTCTTCAAGGTTCGAGTGTCTCAGGAGTTGTACGAGTACATATTTTCTGGAGGAAAAAATCCTCAATTCCAAGGAAAATTCCAGTCTGTGAGGAATAAATCTATAACGATACTCATACAGGGTGTCCATCATAATTTTTCAACTCTATTTTCTTCTTCAAGGTTCGAGTGTCTCAGGAGTTGTACGAGTACATATTTTCTGGAGGAAAAAATCCTCAATTCCAAGGAAAATTCCAGGAAAGTACTTACTTAGGTATGGAAAAAAAAATAAATAAAATAATGAATTGAAGCAATTTTCGACCTCGAAATCTCAGGGCAGAACTTTTGGGGGCAAAAAAACCTCGAAGAAAGTGCATAGTCGAAATGAAAAAATGAATTGAAGCAATTTTCGACCTCGAAATCTCAGGGCAGAACTTTTGGGGGCAAAAAAACCTCGAAGAAAGTGCATAGTCGAAATGAAGATAACAAAATGAAAATTCTGGCTTCTCGGGGGCTCGAATCTGGGTTTTGACAACCCTAACCGATATAAAATAATGAATTGAAGCAATTTTCGACCTCGAAATCTCAGGGCAGAACTTTTGGGGGTAAAAAAACCTCGAAGAAAGTTCATAGTCGAAATGAAGACAACAAAATGAAAATTCTGGCTTCTCGGGGGCTCGAATCTGGGTTTTGACAACCCTAACCGATGTTATATTTCCGTGTCCAGTTTTATTGACAACCCTAACTGATTGGCCATGGTCGTAATACAGGGTTACAAACAAACAGAACGTGAAAATTTAACCGATATTATATTTCCGTGTCCAGTTTTATTGACAACCCTAACTGATTGGCCATGGTCGTAATACAGGGTTACAAACAAACAGAACTAACCGATATTATATTTCCGTGTCCAGTTTTATTGACAACCCTAACTGATTGGCCATGGTCGTAATACAGGGTTACAAACAAACAGAACGTGAAAATTTGTTACCATTTAAAAGTTACAGGAGGTCGATAAGGACTTCCGGAACACCCTGTATAGCGATACACACAGGTTTGACTCGAGCTTATGGCGAAAAAAATAACTTTATATAAAACTGGTCGGAATTTAAGTCCTTCCTGACTTTCCGTACTTGAGGAACTTTCTGTACTTGAACAATTTTTTTTTTTTACTTGCTGTTCATGTGAAAGCAATTTCCAGTTTTGTAAAGTTGTTGGGAAAACTCGATTTCAGTACTTTTTAGTTCATTTGAAGGTAGATTAGGTCAGGTACTTGATTCAGTACTTTCTAGTTCATTCTTTAGGTTCCTTCTTCAAATATGTGAGCACTTCTGTTTAGTACGACATTCTCAGAACTCAGATGCATCTGAACTTGAAAGTAGGTAATCCCATCATTAGAAAAGTTTTTATATACGTACTGCCAATTAAATAAAATGTTTTAGAAGTAGACTGTAAAAGCCATCACTTAAATTTACTTACTTTAGTGACTTCGTATACTCTTCGTAGTTATTGAAACCTAGTTATATGTTACCCACTTTTGAAAGTGAACTTCAAGGAAATCAACTCACCTGTAACAAAAGAAACAGAAAAAATTGAAGTCATAAATGAATCATAAACAAAATCTAGCAATAGTCAGGATAGGAGGGAAAAATAAAGAAAGAGAGAGAGAGAGAAAAAAAGGTGTGTGTGTGTGTGTGTGAGAGAGAGAGAGAGAGACATCCTCAGAGACTCATTCATCAACATTTACCAAGAGCTATTTCGTAAGATGAGATGAATCTCGAACTGAATATAATGTTACTTAATAAAGAAACAGAAGAAGACAAGAGAGAAGAAAAGGAAGAAAGAGGGAGGATATTAAAAGGAAGATAAAGAGAAGATGGAAGGAATAAAGAAAAAGAAATATCTTCCTGTCCTTAGATGGCTAAGGAAAGGAAGAGAAGAGTGTGAAAGAAATGATAGGAGAGAGTGATTGCACCGCTCTTACAAGTCGTCTGTCAACGACTTGTCATGTGTCCGTATACCAATAGCCAAATTGTAGCCAATTAGGTTGAAATAACAAACATATTATACTTCTTCACAAATGTGAAGAAGTATATGTTGTGAAGAGAAACAGAAGAAGACAAGAGAGAAGCAAAGGAAGAAAGAGAGAGGATATTAAAAGGAAGATAAAGAGAAGATGGAAGGAATAAAGAAAAAGAAATATCTTCCTTTCCTTAGATGGCTAAGGAAAGGAAGAGAAGAGTGTGAAAGAAATGATAGGAAAGAGAGAGTTATTGCGCCTCTCTTACAAGTCGTCTGTCAACGACTTGTCATGTGTCCGAATACCAATAGCCAAATTGTAGCCAATTAGGTTGAAATAACAAACATATTATACTTCTTCACAAATGTGAAGAAGTATATGTTGTGAAGAAGAAGTATGACAAACATATGTATACTTCTTCACATTTGTGATTTCAACCTACCTAGTCAAGATGGACCTTCACAAAGTTACAGAATCTTCAATCTTTCAAATTGTAGCCAAATTAATTGCTCTGAAGCTACACAAACATCACGCAAGAGAGATCTCTCTGTTCCAAGTTTTTCGTCAAATAAAGTACTACCTATTTCCTAAGTTTTTTTCCCCCATACATAAGTTCTTTTCATTTTCCTAAGCTAAGCAAGATAAGTATAAAGTTGGTTCGTAAAGCCGTAGATCGGTTCATTTATTGATCCTTCGAAGTGGATCCGCCCAGCTAGAGAGAGAGAGAGAGAGAGAGAAAAAGCGAAAAGGGAAGATAAGAGAGAAAGAGGAAGAGATAATATTAAATGTGAGGTAAAAAGAAATGGGAGAGAGAGAAAAGAACATGGAGTATTTGAGAAGGAAGAAAGAGAAGAGGAAGAGTGGGAAGAAGAAAAGAGGAGAAATAAAATCCAACTGAGGGAAAAGGAGAAGAGAGGGAGAGAGAGAGAGAGAGAGAGAGAGAGAGAGAGAGAGAGAGAGAGAGAGAGAGAGAGAGAGAGAGAGAGGTAGGTACGTTAAAAAACACCATATTCCAGGATAGAGAGGTAATAAAAAGATGATAAAGCAGGGCTAAGGAAAGTCCCTTGCACCACTCTTCCACTCTAACTCAATCTATGTCAAATGCCTTTTCAATATCAATATGTCAATATTTTTCACTTTCTTTTCATACTTATACATATTATGTGACTCTCTTTATTATAATGTTTTATTCAGTACTTTATCTCTTTTCCTTCCCCTCTTTTTCTCACTCACATTCTATCTCTCTCTCTCTCCTTCTCTTTTCCTTATATCATCTCCTCTCTCTCTTCTTTGTCTCAAGTTCATTTTTTGATACATCAATTTTCTTTCAAAAGCGTATTCTTTCTTTTCCTTCTCTCTCTTCCTTCTTCTTCTTCTTCTTCTCTCTTCTTCATTCTACTTTTCCAATGTATATTTTATGACTTAGCTCGTTTTTTTTTGTACTCTTTGTTCCCCTCTTCTTCTCTTCTCTCTCCTTCTTTCCCTCCTTATCTCTATTCTTTCTGTCTTTACTTCCCTCCCTTATTCTTCCTCCCCCTTTCTCTCTCGCCTTCATTTTTCACAAATCTTCCTTCAATTTGCCTCAACCCAGCCATATCTCTTTCTCCCTTTCTTCATTCTCTTTCTTTCTCTCCCTTCTCCTTCTTCTTAGTTTCTTTCTATTCTGAGAAATTCATGTTTATCAGCGAAAATTCTATCTTGCCAGATTTTCTTCTCTTCTCTCTCACTCTTTCTCTCTGCTCTCTTTATCTTTCTCCCTCTCTTTTTTCTCATTCTTCTCTAGACTCTTTATCTCTCTCTCTCTCTCTCTCTCTCTTTCTCTCTCGCGATTGCTTTCTAATAGCGTAAGATGAAAAATGTCTGCAAAAAGAAGTTAATTTTTCTTTTGTCTCTCTCTCTTCCTCCTTTGCTCTCTCTCTCCCTCTTTACTCTCTGTCTCTGTTTGTGTATTTTTTATCTCTTCTTATTTTCCCGCCTCTTTCTTTCTTTGTCTCCTTCTTCCACCCTTCTGTCTTCCTTTAATAATAAATGACTCGATATCCAATAAATCAACAATTTATTATTATCATTATTATTGTTATTATTAATCCTCTTTTGTATAATTATCTGTCACTCCTCCTTTTTTTCTCCTTTATTTTCTCCTTCTCCTTCTCACTTTTCCTTTTCACTCTTCTTCGTAGTTTATTTGGTATTTTCACTCAGACATTTTCGTAGGAATTGGGAAAACAAGATGTTTTATGTTTGAAAGCGTGGGGAGGTTTATAATTTGTTTAATAAGAAGATTGAAAAATAGGAAGAGAAAGAGAGGAAAAAACGGCAAGAGAAAGATAATATAGAGAGAGGAAAAGAGAGAGGGAGAGAGAGAAAAAGGGAGAGGGAGCGAGAGAGAGAGAGAGAGAGAGAGAAATGAGAGAGAGAGAGGCAAGATCCTCGAAAGAAAACCTTCCATCATGCATCCCAAAATTGTATTCAAAGTATTCAAAACCCATCACTCTTCTCTTTTTTTTTTTGTTATATTTTTTGAAAAACGTTGTCTCAACTGATAAAACGGATTTTATACGAAGAAAAAGATGTGAAGGGAAAACAAAAAAGAAGGAGAAGAAGAAGAAGAAGAAGAAGAAAAAGGAGAAGAAGGAGGAAATTAGAGAAGAAGAAAGTGGGAAAATAAAGTAAATATGGATCAAAGAGGGGAAATAAATAAGGAGATAGGAAGGGAAGAAGACAATGGAGAAGAAGAAAAAGAGATCGAGGAGGAAGAGAGAAAAATGAAGAAAAATAGGAAAAGGGCTACAAGATAATAAGGATTAAGCAGAGGGGAAAGTGAACAGAATTGGGGAGGGAAGAATTGGAGAGAAGAAGAGAAGAGGGGAAAAAAGATTGAAAATTTATTTTCCCCTACATTACTTCCTCCGTTGTCTATTGACAAATGATTAATAGCATTTTAAAATCTCATCTTCTGTGAACAGAATTGGGAAGGGAAGAATTGGAGAGAAGAAGAGAAGAGGGGAAAAAGATTGAAAATTTATTTTCCCCTACATTACTTCCTCCGTTGTCTATTGACAAATGATTAATAGCATTTTAAAATCTCATCTTCTCCCTCCCTTCTCTCAGAAAATTTTCCCAACCATTCTCTTCTCTTAGAAATCTCTCATCCCTCTTGGAAGTTTCATCCTCAATATTCTCATCTCTCTGAATTTTCCAGCTGCGTTTCCCAACCCTCCTCTTCTCTTAGAAATCTCTCATCCCTCTTGGAAGTTTCATCCTCAATATTCTCATCTCTCTGAATTTTTCAGCTGCGATTAGCAACCCAGTGGCGAAAAGCAGTAGGACATAGGATATTACTTGGTTAACTTTCAGCTTACCTACTTTCCTTGTCCGGACCATCAAAATGTCAATCAAATGATATTTTCGCGATGGAATCCCACATTGATACTTCAAACACCGAACTGTGAAAGTTCAAAATGCCAACTTTCAACTATTTGAATCAAACGAAAAACAAGAATCTCTTCTTTTTTCAAGAGGTTTGAACAAGGGAACTGTAACTGCTAAGGTCGTATCGTCCCGAAAGCGAAGAGAGAAGGAAGACAGGATAGGAGAAAGCCAGCCGTTCCAAGATCGAACCTTATCTGTTTAGGATAAAATCCGCCCCGTGGTGGCAATTGAATCGCTACTTAACGCTTACAAGGCAGACACGCCACCATCCAAGTACGCTTCATTTTTATCATTTTCAAACATTATCCTTGAAAATTTTACTCTTCAAGTTGCTCCATTTCACCTAAAATTTCAATGGACCGACAAAAACCTGAGGCGGTCTCTTCCACCCAACAAATTAGCAACCCAGTGGCGAAAAGCAATAGGACATAGGATATTACTTGGTTAACTTTCGACTTACTTCCCGTGTGCGGACCATCAAAATGTCAATCAAACGATATTTTCCCGATGGAATCCCATTGATACTTCAAACACCGAACTGTGAAATTTCAAAATGCCAACTTTCAACTATTTTGATCATACGAAAAACAATAATCTCTTCTTTTTTCAAGAGGTTTGAATAAGGGAACTGTACCTGCTAAGGTCTCATCGTCTCGAAAGCGAAGAGAGAAGGAAGACAGGATAGGAGAAAGCCAGCCGTTCCGAGAACAAACCTTATCTATTTAGGATAAAATCCGCCCCGTGGTGGCAATTGAATCGCTACTTAACGCTTACAAGGCAGACACGCCACCATCCAACTACGCTTCATTTTTATCATTTTCAAACATTATCATTGAAAATTTTACTCTTCAAGTTGCTCCATTTCACCTAAAATTTCAATGGACCGACAAAAACCTGAGGCGGTCTCTTCCACCCAACAATTCCTGTTGACAATAACGCCCCTCCACTGTTTGGGGACCGACGTGACGTCAAACAATATCAACATTTATCTTCCGTCATTCTTCGAACAAAAAAAGAGGTCCTCAGGTGAAGAACAAGCCCCACATTATCCCCCTTTCCCCTAACACAAAAGTAGGTATTATGACGTCAAACAATATCAACATTTGTCTTCCGTCATTCTTCGAACAAAAAAAGAGGTCAGGTGAAGAACAAGCCCCACATTATCCCCCTTTCCCCTAACACAAAAGTAGGTATTAGGGTGGGAACAGGGTACCCTGTCCTATATTGCACCCCTTTCCCCTATCATATTTGACTTGTCTCAAGGTAGGTATTAGGGTGAAAAGAGGGTACCCCGTCCCATATTGCACCTCTTTCCCCTATCATACTTTTGTCTTGTCTCAAAGTAGGTATTAGGTTGGGGACAGGTACCCAGTCCAATATTGCACCTCCTTCCCCTACTTGACTTATCTCAAAGTAGGTATTAGGGTGGGGACAGGAGGTCCTGGTTATCATATCCTGGATATATTGGGCTACCCTCCCCTATCATCTTTTGACCCCACTCTTCTTTCTCTTTTTTTCCTTCTCTCTCTCTTTCTCTCTCCCTTGTTTACTTTCTCTTTTTCCCCCCTTTCTCTCTCTCTTTCTTTTTCCTGTCAACCCCTTCTTTTATCCACAATCCTATTATCTTGACCATTATAGGTAAGTTTCTCTCTCTCTCTCTAGTCGGTTACTATAGAGAGAGATAGAGAAAGAGAGAGAGAGCATTAATTGACGAGTATTAGTGAAAAATTGAAAATAAAAATTAAAGAGAAAAAAGAATAACAATACTAAACACTCAATTATTTTTTTAAAAAGAAGAAGAAGAAGAAAAAGAAGAAGGAGAAGAAGAAGAAGAAGAAGAAGAAGAAGAAGAAGAAGAAGGAGAAGGAGAAGAAGAAGAAGAAGAAAAAGAAAAAGAAGAAGAAGAAGAAGAAGAAGAAGAAGAAGAAGAAGAAGAAGAAGAAGAAGAAGAAGAATAACATAGCAGAGGGAACACCAGCACCATCTTCCATGTTCTTTTTTTTCTAGATTTTCATCTATCAAAAAATCTTTCTCCTCCACCTCTGTTTCTCAGTTTCTCCTTCCCTGTCTTTCTCCCTTTTTCTCCCTCTCCCTCTCTCTCTCTCACACACACATCACATACTCTCTCTCTCTCATTCCTCTCTTTCTTTCTCTCTTCCTCCGTTTATTATTATCTCCACAAAAAGCCATGATGTTGGTGATTTTTTTTTTTTTTTTTTTCAGACATAATTATCAAATTGTAGCCAAATTATTTGCTCTGAAGCTACACAAACATCACGCAAGAGAGTAAGAGAGATCTCTCTGTTCCAAGTTTTTTGACAAATAAAGTACTATTTCCCAAGTTTTTTTTTCCCATACATAAGTTCTTTTCATTTTCCTAAGCTAAGCAAGATAAGTATAAAGTTGGTCCGTAAAGCCGTAGATCGGTTCATTTATTGAGTAAATACTTTTTTACCCTACTCGTACGGTAAAAGTATCCATTTTTATATATAACTTAGGTAAAAAAGTATCCAAGGTTTTTGACAAATAAAGTACTATTTCCCAAGTTTTTTTCCCCCCATACATAAGTTCTTTTCATTTTCCTAAGCTAAGCAAGATAAGTATAAAGTTGGTCCGTAAAGCCGTAGATCGGTTCATTTATTGATCCTTCGAAGTGGATCCGCCCAGCGAGAGAGAGAGAGAGAGAGATAGAGAGAGAAAGCGAAAAGGGAAGATAAGAGAGAAAGAGGAAGAGAGAATATTAAATGTGAGGTAAAAAGAAATGAGAGAGAGATAAAAGAACATGGAGTATTTGAGAAGGAAGAAAGAGAAGGAGAAGAGAGAAAGAGAAAGAGAGAGAGAGAGAGAGAGAGAGAGAGAGAGAGAGAGAGAGAGAGAGAGAGAGAGAGAGAGACCTTCAACAGCTAAGGATGTCATCCAGTTTCTCATAGTCACCCATTCGGATACTCATCACGTCCAGCGTTCCTTAACTTCAGTGATCCGGTGGGAAAGGGTGAATTCTAAGTGCTATTGCCAATTTGCCACTGCTCTGGTGGAAAATATGGAGAACTAACTAAATGTTTCTTTAGTTATACCTGATTCTGTAGTTGATACACCTTGTTTGATATCAAACACCTAATTTTGTTTGTCATCAAACGCGTAATTTTGTTTGATATTATACGTAATCTTATTTGATATCACACGTAATTTGCTTGTCTGTGTTGGGGATTAGTCTGTCCCCAAAACTCACTCCGAATACTAGAGTACTTGAATACTGTCTGGAATACTTGATAACTTGAATACTTAACGCCTGGAATATTAATACTTGAGTACTTGAAAAATCCCCAGAGTACCGCAATAGCAAGCTGCTTGGGATATAAAATCTCCATAATACCACAGGATGTTGAGGGTACGAAGTGAACTGTTTGATACAAGAAGGGATCATAAAGGAGACATTCGAGTTTTGAGTAAAACAGCTTCAAACTTCTTCAAAGGTTTTTGATTTCCATTGAAAAGTGTTGGGAGTTGGGAGGATTTTACAAAAGACATGCATAAAACATAGTTGAAGCGCCTAAACAAAAAGAAAGAAAAAAAAAAATGGAGTGGCATCTTCATTAGGAAACCATTTTACCTTAAAAAAGGCCTAAGCAAGGTTTCGTCCGCCTCTATGGAAGAGTGGTTAAGAGCAACTTTCCTTGAGGTGCTCGGTTCAAATCCTGGCCTTGGCGGAAATTTTCTAACCAAACATTTCCATTCCCGGATTGGCATGGATGTAAAAGAATGTGCCTTGAACTTTAAAGGCAGAAGATGGAGGAGGAGGGGGAGTAGGAGGAGGAGGAAGAGAAGAGGAAAAAAAAGAAGAATCCAAAGGTGGTATGACGTTGAGTGCAACAGCTGTTCCTCATGGGTTACTGAAGATAAGAAACTTTGCTCGTGGTTATTGTTCGAATGGGTGACCATCTGTTGCAATCGTGGACTGATGGCATTTCACTCAAGCTGAGGTTTATGTGAGTAGACGCATAGCTTGTTCCCAAATGGAGGTTAAAATACCGGAAGTTGGTGGTTCAAGCCCAAGTCAAGTCACAAATTTTAGCCTGGTGTAGGTGTAGAGGGGAACGGCATTTGTGACAAGCATGTATGCTTAACACAATTAAAATTAGTTTGATTATTAATTTTACATACTGATACTGATGGACTTTGTGAAGATTCATCTTGAAAAGAAGAATACCATTAACTTACACTGAAGAGTAAAAGTTACTGATGTTCTTCTTTATTAAGTTTAGTTGTGAGCCGCCAATTTGTATCAAAAAACCATCCCAGCACAACTTGTTCGAGGGAGTATTTCAAGGTGGGGATTATGACCCTTTCCCTCATCTCTAGTCTAACCATTAGGGGGCGGCAGGGGGAGGTAAGAGCGGCAGGGGGGAATTCTGTCGAAAAAACAAAGCCATGTCAAGACTCATCCGACAAGATCTGTTTTGACTTTTGCCGGTGGCTGAGCCATGTTAAGTTTAGGAGCTGAAATCTTTTCTTTACTTTCTATTACCTACTAAAGTATTAGAATGAGAAAGTATTGCAATCGGTCCAAATAATAGCCGAAATGTTGAGTTAAGATCTTCTCTTTACTTTGTATTACCTACCTACTAAAATCTAAAATACAGTGAGACAGTGAGAATGTTTTGCAATCGGTGAACATTTTCAGAGGCGAGATATAATAATAATATCCGAAAACTAGAGTACTTGAATACTGTCTGGAATACTTGATAACTTGAATACTTAACGCCCGGAATATTAATACTTGAGTACTTGAAAAATCCCCAGAGTACCGCAATAGCAAGCTGCTTGGGATATAAAATCTCCATATACCACAGGATGTTGAGGGTACGAAGTGAACTGTTTGATACAAGAAGGGATCATAAAGGAGACATTCGAGTTTTGAGTAAAACAGCTTAATAATAATAGTGCTTATTTATACTGCTCGCATAGGACTGAAAAGTTTCTTTACTCCAGCAGTAGGCTACTACTATTATTGTGGTCAAATTTTCAAATTATATTGAGGATAAAATTCCATACTTCGGCTGGGTGGGTGGAAAAATCCGTTTTAGGATCCCAAAAAAGGTTTTAGGCCACGTGTCTTCTGTGTATGTGTCCCAGAAAGTGATTTTTTTTTTTTTTTTTTGAGATTTTATTGGGAATTGAGAAAACAAGATGTTTAATGTTTGAAAGCGTGGGGAGGTTTATAATTTGTTTAATAAGAAGATTGAAAAATAGGAAGAGAAAGAGAGGAAAACACGGCAAGAGAAAGATAATATAGAGAGAGGAAAAGAGAGAGAGAGAGAGAGAGAGAGTGAGAGAAATGAGAGAGAGAGGCAAGATCCTCGAAAGAAAACCTTCCATCATACATGCCAAAATTGTATTCAAAGTATTCAAACCCATCACTCTTCTCTTTTTTTTTCTGTTATATTTTTGAAAAACGTTGTCTCAACTGATAAAACGGATTTTATACGAAGAAAAAGATGTGAAGGGAAAACAAAAAAGAAGGAGACGAAAAAGGAGAAGGAGTAGAAGGAGGAAATTAGAGAAGAAGAAAGTGGGAAAATAAAGTAAATATGGATCAAAGAGGGGAAAATAAATAAGGAGATAGGAAGGGAAGAAGACAATGGAGAAGAAGAAAAAGAGATCGAGGAGGAAGAGAGAAAAATGAAGAAAAATAGCCCATCACTCTTCTCTTTTTTTTTCTGTTATATTTTTTGAAAAACGTTGTCTCAACTGATAAAACGGATTTTATACGAAGAAAAAGATGTGAAGGGAAAACAAAAAAGAAGGAGAAGAAGAAGAAAAAGGAGAAGGAGGAAATTAGAGAAGAAGAAAGTGGGAAAATAAAGTAAATATGGATCAAAGAGGGGAAATAAATAAGGAGATAGGAAGGGAAGAAGACAATGGAGAAGAAGAAAAAAAGATCGAGGAGGAAGAGAGAAAAATGAAGAAAAATAGGAAAAGGGCTACAGGATAATAAGGATTAGGCAGAGGGGAAAGTGAACAGAAGGTAATTTAAATGTATGAGAAGCCAGTATATCCTGTCCTCGACCCTTTAACGCCATTGCGCCTTTGAAGCGACTTTCTCACATGTTAAAATCTCTGACCACCTTTCTTTTCTAGAAAGAAATGTGCACTTTGGCAGTGGAGCAACCTCCGTGGCCGAGTGGGTATCACACTAGGCTAGCACGCAGGAGGTCCGGGTTCGATTCCCGACGGGGCCGAGGTTTTTTTTTTACAAAAAGCCTGTTTTCTGAAGGCAAACAGGTGTTATTCAGGTGTTATGAAACAGGTGTTATTCGGCAAACAGGTGTTATGAAACAGGTGTTATTCGAATTAGCTCAATTAGCCAACAGGTGTTATTATTCAAAGTTCATTGAGCATTGAATTCTCAGCTTCAGACGCTTCAGTGATCCGTTAGGAACTAGTGGTGCATTCAACGTGATTTTCAATTCTTCTTTCACAGAAATTCCTGGAAATAACTCGAGATTCCTGGAAGTCACTTTAGATTCCTGGAAACTGGAGCTAGGAATGCTGCAATGGAAAATTTTCATTCCCATTTCGACATTCTATTCCTTCTTTTCTTGTCCAAAATAGGACGTGTAGGTTTTATGTACCACCTACTACATATTAAAAAAATCATCAGAAACACTATTAATAGGCTTGCCAAATATCCAAAATGTCGATTCGGGACGCGAATCCGCGAACATAATTGCCAAATCCGCGAACAAAATCGCCAAATCCGCGACCATAATCGCCAAATCCGCGAACAAAATCGCCAAATCCGCGAACATAATCGCGAAATCCGCGAACATAATCGCGCAACCCACGAACATAATCGCGAAATCCGCGAACATAATCGCGAAATCCGCGAACAAAATCGCCAAATCCGCGAACATAATCGCGAAATCCGCACTTGTCTCAAAGTAGGTATTAGGTTGGAGACAGGTACCCAGTCCAATATTGCACCTCCTTCCCCTACTTGACTTATCTCAAAGTAGGTATTAGGGTGGGGACAGGAGGTCCTGGTTATCATATCCTGGATATATTGGGCTACCCTCCCCTATCATCTTTTGACCCCACTCTTCTTTCTCTTTTTTTCCTTCTCTCTCTCTCTCTCCCTTATTTTCTTTCTCTTTTTCCCCCTTTCTCTCTCTCTCTTTCTTTTTCCTGTCAACCCCTTCTTTTATCCACAATCCTATTATCTTGACCATTATAGGTAAGTTTCTCTCTCTCTCTCTAGTCGGTTACTATAGAGAGAGATAGAGAAAGAGAGAGAGAGCATTAATTGACGAGTATTAGTGAAAAATTGAAAATAAAAATTAAAGAGAAAAAAGAATAACAATACTAAACACTCAATTATTTTTTTAAAAAGAAGAAGAAGAAGAAAAAGAAGAAGGAGAAGAAGAAGAAGAAGAAGAAGAAGAAGAAGAAGAAGAAGAAGAGAAGAAGAAGAAGAAGAAGAAGAAGAAGAAGAAGAAGAAAAGTAATAATAATAATAATAATAATAATTAATAATAATAAAAATAATAATAATACTCCACAATAACCAAATGAGATTACGTTAGAATAAACTTTTGTTTGCTCGCGTGTGCGCAAAAACTTACCCGAAAATAAAATTTCCGATGTTGTCTGGGGGTGCACCCCTCTCCTCCCTTCTTTCACGGCACCCCCCCCGCACCCCTTTTTCCCCCCCCCCCCCCCTAACCCACCCTATTTCGCCCGCTATATTCCTGACACGAGTGATAAGGGCCCCTTCAAGCCTTTACCTTTTTAAAGGGCCCCTTCCACCCTTTACCCTTTTAAAGGGCCCCTTCCACCCTTTACCTTTTTAAAGGGCCCCTTCCACCCTTTACCTTTTTAGTCGGTGTTAGTTTCTCATGGCATTTTTTTTTTGGGCCACCAACCCTCTTTCTCTTTAAAGTCACGAATCTATCGGCCAATGTGTATACCTAAGTCAATATTCCACTTGCAATCAGTGTTTTTTTTTTTTTGGTAGGTAGGTATTTATTTATTATCTGAGAAGCAGTCCTTCAACAGCTAAGGATGTCATCCAGTTTCTCATAGTCACCCTTTCGGATACCCATCACGTCCAGTGTTGCTTAACTTCAGTGATCCGTTGGGAAAGGGTGAATTATAAGTGCTATTGCCATTTGCCACTGCTCTGGTGGAAAATATGGAGAACTAACTAAATGTTTCTTTAGTTATACCTGATTTTTTTTTTTTTTTTTTTTTTTTACCAAAATAGGTATATAGGTTTTTTTTTTTTAAAATGTGAATTTTAAACATTTTTTTTTTTTTAGTTACCAACATAGGTATATAGGTATTTATTTTTTAACATGTGACATTTCAACATCATTGATAGTAGTATATCACTGTCCTATAAGCCCAAGGCTTGTGTAGGGCATTGGTAGAAAAATTACAATGATATTACAATGATTCTGTAGTTGTTCAATAGTTCAATATGTTTATTTAATGTTTATCAATTTAACAAAAAATTGTAAAACACAAGTTGATACATCTTGTTTGACATCAAACGCGTAATTTTGTTTGATATTATACGTAATCTTATTTGATATCACACGTAATTTGCTTGTCTGTGTTGGGGATTAGTCTGTCCCCAAAACTCAATCCGAAAACTAGAGTACTTGAATACTGTCTGGAATACTTGATAACTTGAATACTTAACGCCCGGAATATTAATACTTGAGTACTTGAAAAATCCCCAGAGTACCGCAATAGCAAGCTGCTTGGGATATAAAATCTCCATATACCACAGGATGTTGAGGGTACGAAGTGAACTGTTTGATACAAGAAGGGATCATAAAGGAGACATTCGAGTTTTGAGTAAAACAGCTTCAAACTTCTTCAAAGGTTTTTGATTTCCATTGAAAAGTGTTGGGAGTTGGGAGGATTTTACAAAAGACATGCATAAAACATAGTTGAAGCGCCTAAACAAAAAGAAAGAAAAAAAAAATGGAGGGGCATCTTCATAAGGAAACCATTTTAACTGAAAAAGGCCCAAGCAAGGTTTCGTCCGCCTCTATGGAAGAGTGGTTAAGAGCAACTTTCCTTGAGGTGCTGGATTCAAATCCTGGCCTTGGCGGAAATTTTCTAACCAAACATTTCCATTCCCGGATTGGCATGGATGTAAAAGAATGTGCCTTGAACTATTGCAAGAGGAAAACTCTTGTATATAGGCAGAGTGAGGTCATTTTTGTTTGTTAATACCCTTCAAGCGTTACCACCATGATGTTGGCGGTATTAAAATGGTTTTAGTTCAAAGTGACATGTTTTTTTCTCTCCTTCTCTATGAATGTCATGCATTTTTTGCTCCCTTTCTGAGAGTATCATCCTTCCCCTTCTTCAAATGTCACGCTTTCCCTTGCTTTTACAAATGTCATGTATATATATATTTGTAAATCTGTCCAAGGACAGGTATCAGTACAACTTTCTCCACTTTTCTCTATCTTGTGCATCCTCTCTTAACTCTGCATATTTATGATTTGCACTTCAGGACATCCGATAAAATACCAAATTTTCTTCTACCTCTACCTCTTTTTCCTTCGATTTTGTCTTCCATGATTCTTCTTTGTATGCAGTAAATGTCATGTACCCATTTTCCTTCTGAGATTTTCCATGTGGTTTTCATCATGTGTTAGGCCAGCCACGCACGCCTCGACTGTCAGAGAGATCTAGATCTGTCAGACCGCCGAAACGGAAAAAGCTTCCAACTTGGGTCTTCAGGCCCTTCTGAAAAAACTAGAAGTTAGTCGAAATACTTTCGACACTGCCTGCAAATTGACCCCGGGACCACCGGGCGTGCAAGCCTAGGGTGATAGCCACTCGGGCACAGACGTTTCTAGCTTTCTTCTTTTGGCTTTCTACACATTGATTTTATTCAAACCCCCACAACCGCTGGTCCCAGAACTCAATTTGCTAAATTTGCCCCGCAGAAAAGGTTTTTTTTTTTAAAAAAAAAAAAAAAAAACCCCGGGAGCGCGCAGCGCGACCGTATACGCAACCCCGCGTAGCGAACACGCGAAGCCCCCGGGGGGTGGAGGGGGGCGAAGCCCCCCTCCCGAGCACGAAGTGCGAGTTTCTTCCATAATCTTGATGATGGGTAATTTAAATTTATGAGAAGCCAGTATCCTGTCCTCGACCCTTTAACGCCTTTGCGCCTTTGAAGCGACTTTCTCACATGTTAAAATTTCTGACCACCTTTCTTTTCTAGAAAGAAATGTGCACTTTGGCAGTGGAGCAACCTCCGTGGCCGAGTGGGTATCACACTAGGCTTGCACGCAGGAGGTCCGGGTTCGATTCCCGACGGGGCCGAGGTTTTTTTTTTACAAAAAGCCTGTTTTCTGAAGCAAACAGGTGTTATGAAACAGGTGTTATTCGGCAAACAGGTGTTATGAAACAGGTGTTATTCGAATTAGCTCAATTAGCCAATGCCCTAAATGTCTGTTGTAACTTGTAACATTGCACCAGTAGTTCTTAAAGGGTCAAAGGATTTCATAATCCAGACTACAACACGTAGGTAGATTATAGGTACTTGATTTATACATATTATGTGACTCTCTTTATTATAATGTTTTATTCAGTACTTTATCTCTTTTCCTTCCCCTCTTTTTCTCACTCACTTTCTATCTCTCTCTCTTTTCCTATATCATATCCTCTCTCTCTTCTTTGTCTTAAGTTCACTTTTTGATACATCAATTTTCTTTCAAAAGCGTATTCTTTCTTTTCCTTCTCTCTCTTCCTTCTTCTTCTTCTTCTTCTTTCTTCTTCATTCTACTTTTCCAATGTATATTTTATGACTTAGCTCGTTTTTTTTTGTACTCTTTGTTCCCCTCTTCTTCTCTTCTCTCTCCTTCTTTCCCTCCTTATCTCTATTCTTTCTGTCTTTACTTCCCTCCCTTATTCTTCCTCCCCCTTTCTCTCTCGCCTTCATTTTTCACAAATCTTCCTTCAATTTGCCTCAACCCAGCCATATCTCTTTCTCCCTTTCTTCATTCTCTTTCTTTCTCTCCCTTCTCCTTCTTCTTAGTTTCTTTCTATTCTGAGAAATTCATGTTTATCAGCGAAAATTCTATCTTGCCAGATTTTCTTCTCTTCTCTCTCACTCTTTCTCTCTGTTCTTTTCTCTGTCTTTACCTCACTCCCTTATTCTTCCTCCCCCTTTCTCTCTCGCCTTCATTTTTCACAAATCTTCCTTCAATTTGCCTCAACCCAGCCATATCTCTTTCTCCCTTTCTCCATTCTCTTCTTTCTCTCCCTTCTCCTTCTCCTTATTTTCTTTCTATTCTGAGAAATTCATGTTTATCAGCGAAAATTCTATCTTGCCAGATTTTCTTCTCTTCTCTCTCACTCTTTCTCTCTGCTCTCTTTATCTTTCTCCCATCTTTTTCGCTCATTCTTCCCTAGACTCTTTATCTCTTTCTCTCTCTCTCATTCTTCTCTATACTCTTTATCTCTCTCTCTCTCTCTCTCTTGCGATTGCTTTCTTATAACGTAAGATGAAAAATGTCTGCAAAAAGAAGTTAATTTTTCTTTTGTCTCTCTCTCTCTCTTCCTCCTTTGCTCTCTCTCTCTCTCTCTCCCTCTTTACTCTCTGTCTCTGTTTGTGTATTTTTTATCTCTTCTTATTTTCCCGCCTCTTTCTCTCTCTTTCTTTCTTTGTCTCCTTCTTCCACCCTTCTGTCTTCCTTTAATAATAAATGACTCGATATCCAATAAATCAACAATTTATTATTATCATTATTATTGTTAGGTATTATTAAACCTCTTTGGTATAATTATCTGTCACTCCTCCTTTTTTTCTCCTTTATTTTCTCCTTCTCACTTTTCCTTTTCACTCTTCTTCGTAGTTTATTTGGTATTTTCACTCAGAAATTTTCGTAGGAATTGGAAAAACAAGATGTTTAATGTTTGAAAGCGTGGGGAGGTTTGTAATTTGTTTAATACGAAGATTGAAAAATAGGAAGAGAAAGAGAGGAAAACACGGCAAGAGAAAGATAATATAGAGAGAGGAAAAGAGAGAGGGAGAGAGAGAAAAAGGGAGAGAGAGAGAGAGAGAGAGAGAGTGAGAGAAATGAGAGAGAGAGAGGCAAGATCCTCGAAAGAAAACCTTCCATCATGCATCCCAAAATTGTATTTGGCTGTGGCTGAGAATGGCTGAGAATATTGCAAGAGGAAAACTCTTGTAGATAGGCAGAGTGAGGTCATTTTTGTTTAAAACCCTTCAAGCGTTACCACATGATGTTGGCGGTATTAAAATGGTTTTAGTTCAAAGTGACATGTTTTTTTCTCTCCTTCTCTATGAATGTCATGCATTTTTTGCTCCCTTTCTGAGAGTATCATCCTTCTTCAAATGTCACGCTTTCCCTTGCTTTTACAAATGTCATGTACCCATAGTTTCCTTCTGAGATTTTCCATGTGGTTTTCATCATGTGTTAGGCCAGCCCCGACTGTCAGAGAGATCTAGATCTGTCAGACCGCCGAAACGGAAAAAGCTTCCAATTTCGGTCTTCAGGCCCGTCTGAAAGAACTAGAAGTTAGTCGAAATACCTTCGACACTGCCGGATATTGAACCCGGGATCTCCGGGCGTGCAAGCCTAGGGTGATAGCCACTCGGGCACAGACGTTTCTAGCTTTCTTCTTTTAGCTTTCTACACATTGATTTTATTCAAGCCCCCACAACTGCTGGTCCCAGAAATCAATTCGCTAAATTTGCCCCCCCCAAAAAAGGTTTTTTTTTTTTAAAAAAAAAGAGGTTTGACAGAGGGAACTTTAACTGCTATGGTCTTATCGTCCCGAAAATCGAAGAGAGAAGGAAGACAGGATAGGAGAAAGCCAGCCGTTCCGAGAACGAACATTATCCCATCAGGATAAAATCCGCCCCGGGCGGGAATCGAACCCACGGCCTAGCGCTTACAAGGCAGACGCACTACCAACTAAGCTAACTAACTTTTAAAAGTGCGATAATAAGTTGTAATAATATCCACTTAATAGTTGTGAGATAATGTTACGTATAGGTACTTGGGAAGTAGGCATTGGTAGAAACATTATTATCAATCTATAACTAGGTATATTCTATAGGTATCCCAATACTTTTTGTGACCTACCTAACCCACCTACCTTCGAGTGTACTAGTCCTAATGGCATGACACACGGCCTACATTAAAATTAAATGTACACTAATGGAAAGGCACTAAGTCTGCGTAGTGTGTCATTGCTACTTCCAACCTACCTTTATAGCTTACCTACCTTTAAAAACATCAACAACAACAATAACAACAACAACAACAACAACAACAACATCAACAACAAAACAACAATAGGATATGAGTATAGGAGTTGGGTAAAGGTTTGTGGAATACTCATTCATATGTTAATATTAATACAACTTACGGCTTTAAAAGCCATTTATTTTTACAATAAATGTGTCATAAATGTGTTAAGTGTGTCCTGATGGGTTACAAAACTTATGGTCGATTTCACCAATATTTTTTCAGCCTTTAGAAGAATTAAAAGGCTTGTTAAGCTAACAACCTGTTAAGTTCCATTTGATTTGTATAGGTTTAACAGAGCTGTTAAGCTAACAGGCTGTTAGGGGCCAAAAAGAAGGTTGGTAAAATCCACAATTACAAGTTACGTAATTCCGGCCACTCACTATCAGGTAGACCTGACAGGTACACCTGACAGGTACGCCTGATCCGGTCACCTGACACCTGATGAGCACACACACTATCAACTCTAACAGGTACCTATACCTGACACCTGATCATTTAGACCTGAGAGGTACGGCTGAAAAGGTACTGGGGACTTTTATTAGGCTAAAACATGTATGATTTTAAGGGTAAATTTCCTATGGAGCAGATTGAGTTGGGACACCCTGTATACGAGATATTCTATGTACAATCCAGTAATATCCGAAGCTCTTAATGTTCAACCATTTCCCATTGAGGAAATCTTTACCTTTTTCTGAGCTATAAAACCTTCACCATTTGTGTACTTATGACTTTCTTTCGCCACATAATGCCCCGTACAACGTTCGAGAATGACTTTCAATTGCCATACTTTGTAATGTTATGTGCCATACTTTGCAATGCTATGTGCCCATACTTTGCAGGGCCGTATTTAGCATCATTTTACTCCAGGTCAGACTCCGACAATTTGAAACATTGAAGTAGAAGGAAAAAGGAAGGGGGAGAGGAAAAAGAAGGAGGAGGAGGAGAAGAAGAAGAAAAAGAAGAAGAAGAAATAGAAGGACGAAGAAAAGAATTAGAATTAGAAGGAGGAGAATTTTCCCATGTCAAAGAGAGAAAGAACTTTTTCCAAGGCCTAAACCACGTCAGTTTAAATTTTAAAATGTAGAGATTGTAGATGTAGAGGGACAGGTGGGATAAAGTAGCAAAATGGGGATATTACGTACAAACTTCCAACATGACATTTTCCCCCGATAGATGATTGTTGCGACAGAAAGAGCTTAGCTCTAAATACGCGACAATTTGGAACATTGAAGTAGAAGGGAAAAGGAAGGAGGAGAAGAAAAGAAGAAGAAATAGAAGGACGAAGAAAAGAATTAGAATTGGAAGGAGGAGAATTTTCTTATGTCAAAGAGAGAAAGAACTTTTTCCAAGGCCTAAACCACGTCAGTTTAAAATGTAGAGATTGTAGAGGGACAGGTGGGGTAAAGTAGCAAAATGGGGATATTACGTACAAACTTCCAACATGACATTTTCCCCCGATAGATGATTGTTGCGACAAAAAGAGCTTAGCTCTAAATACTCTCCCTCAGCTTAGCAAAAATCCCCCACTTCTAACCAAAAATTCCCTCCCTCGCCCCCTGACGTCCAGAAATCATAACGTTGAAACAACAATGAAAATATTTAATCCCTCTTCTTTGTGCGGGAAGGGGGGAAACATTCCCACGCTGTTTTTCCCACCAATATCCAACTGAGGGGCTGCTCGGGTGGTTATTGAAGGTAGTGCTTCAATCTCTCCTGGATCCAGTCAGCGGACTTCGGATCTGGAGGTTAGTGGTTCGAATCCAAGATAATTTTGTAAATGTAATGTAAATGCAGTTTGTGTTATTGTGTCACAACTTTGGTGCTCACTGCAGCATTGTAGGATTTTCCCAATATCTCAATAATCCTCAAGTCCAATGTTTACCTACCATGCTGGCACCGGTCGCTATCCGCATTTATATGTCATAGCTACTCATTTTCTTCATGAGGCTGAGTGGGCCCCACAACAGCCAGTCACGGAATCAATCATTTGCATGGTACAAATTTCTTGACCCCGCCGGGAATCGAACCCGGGTCTCCCGCGTGCAAGGCGAGCGCAGTGACCACTACGCCATGGGAGCTGACCAAGATGATTTTGTCAATCAGGGAACCACATTTGTTAGATGAAAAGGCAGAAGATGGAGGTGGAGGAGGAGGAGGAGGAGGAGGAGGAAGAGAAGAGGAAAAAGAAGAAGAATCCAAGGGTGGTATGACGTTGAGTGCAACTGTTCCCAATGGGTCACTGAAGATAAGAAACTTTGCTCGTGGTTATTGTTCGAATGGGTGACCAGTGACCATCTGTTACAATCGTGGACTGCTGGCATTTCCTGGCCACACTCAAGCTGAGGTTTATGTGAGTATTAGATGCGTAGCTTGTTCCCAAATGGAGGTTAAAATACAGGAGGTTGGTGGTTCAAGCCCAAGTCAAGTCACAAATTTTAGCCTGGTGTAGCGGGGAACGGCATTTATGACAAGCAAGGAAACCATTTTAACTGAAAAAGGCCCAAGCAAGGTTTCGTCCGCCTCTATGGAAGAGTGGTTAAGAGCAACTTTCCTTGAGGTGCTGGATTCAAATCCTGGCCTTGGCGGAAATTTTCTAACCAAACATTTCCATTCCCGGATTGGCATGGATGTAAAAGAATGTGCCTTGAACTATTGCAAGAGGAAAACTCTTGTATATAGGCAGAGTGAGGTCATTTTTGTTTGTTAATACCCTTCAAGCGTTACCACCATGATGTTGGCGGTATTAAAATGGTTTTAGTTCAAAGTGACATGTTTTTTTCCCCTTCTCTATGAATGTCATGCATTTTTTGCTCCCTTTCTGAGAGTATCATCCTTCCCCTTCTTCAAATGTCACGCTTTCCCTTGCTTTTACAAATGTCATGTATATATATATTTGTAAATCTGTCCAAGGACAGGTATCAGTACAACTTTCTCCACTTTTCTCTATCTTGTGCATCCTCTCTTAACTCTGCATATTTATGATTTGCACTTCAGGACATCCGATAAAATACCAAATTTTCTTCTACCTCTACCTCTTTTTCCTTCGATTTTGTCTTCCATGATTCTTCTTTGTATGCAGTAAATGTCATGTACCCATTTTCCTTCTGAGATTTTCCATGTGGTTTTCATCATGTGTTAGGCCAGCCACGCACGCCTCGACTGTCAGAGAGATCTAGATCTGTCAGACCGCCGAAACGGAAAAAGCTTCCAACTTGGGTCTTCAGGCCCTTCTGAAAAAACTAGAAGTTAGTCGAAATACTTTCGACACTGCCTGCAAATTGACCCCGGGACCACCGGGCGTGCAAGCCTAGGGTGATAGCCACTCGGGCACAGACGTTTCTAGCTTTCTTCTTTTGGCTTTCTACACATTGATTTTATTCAAGCCCCCACAACTGCTGGTCCCAGAAATCAATTTGCTAAATTTGCCCCCACAGAAAAGGTTTTTTTTTAAAGAGGTTTGACAGAGGGAACTGTAACTGCTATGGTCTTATCGTCCCGAAAATCGAAGAGAGAAGGAAGACAGGATAGTGTGTTTAGGAGCTAAAATATGGCCGGTTCAATATTTCAGCAATCAATCTGCATCCAGTTTTTCTGCCCGTGATGGTATACTGTATATGCTATCATATATTATTAATAATAAAAAATACACATTTCTGTGGCATCTGGTCCGCCATTTTGACAGCTCGTCAGCCCCGAGTGTGAGAAATATAAATGACAATAATGACAAACTATACGATTCTCTCATTTATCATGAATCATAAGGGCTGATCGGCTGACCTACATAAATAGAAGAGGAATCTTTGATACCTATACCTACTTTGTTTATCCTGCTTGAATAGGGCTGAAAAGCCCCTTTAAGGGCCCTGTAGATGATTAGCCCTAGAAGTCTAAACAGGTGATTTTGTCAATCAGGGAACCACATTTGTTAGATGAAAAGGCAGAAGATGGAGGTGGAGGAGGAGGAGGAGGAGGAGGAGGAAGAGAAGAGGAAAAAGAAGAAGAATCCAAGGGTGGTATGACGTTGAGTGCAACTGTTCCCAATGGGTCACTGAAGATAAGAAACTTTGCTCGTGGTTATTGTTCGAATGGGTGACCAGTGACCATCTGTTACAATCGTGGACTGCTGGCATTTCCTGGCCACACTCAAGCTGAGGTTTATGTGAGTATTAGATGCGTAGCTTGTTCCCAAATGGAGGTTAAAATACAGGAGGTTGGTGGTTCAAGCCCAAGTCAAGTCACAAATTTTAGCCTGGTGTAGCGGGGAACGGCATTTATGACAAGCATGTATGCTTAACACAATTGAAATTAGTTTGATTATTCATTTTACATACTGATACTGATGGACTTTGTGAAGATTCATCTTGAAAAGAAGAACACCATTTTTAACAATTATTTATACCTGTTCCAGCTAGGCCAGTTAAATATGTGTTAGATAGGCAATACAGTACTGTATAGGTATTTAGGAAACCATTTTAACTGTAAAAGGCCTAAGCAAGGTTTCGTCCGCCTCTATGGAAGAGTGGTTAAGAGCAACTTTCCTTGAGGTGCTAGATTCAAATCCTGGCCTTGGCGGAAATTTTCTAATCAAACATTTCCATTCCCGGATTGGCATGGATGAAAAAGAATGTGCCTTGAACTATTGCACGAGGAAAACTCTTGTAGAGAAGCAGAGTGAGGTCATTTTTGTTTAAAACCCTTCAAGCGTTACCACATGATGTAGGATGTAGGAGGTATTAAAATGGTTTTAGTTCAAAGTGACATGTTTTTTTTCCCCTTCTCTATATGAATGTCATGCATTTTTTGCTCCCTTTCTGAGAGCATCATCCTTCCCCTTCTTCAAATGTCACGCTTTCCCTTGCTTTACAAATGTCATGCACCCATATTTTCCTTCTGAGATTTTCCATGTGGTTTTCATCATGTCTTAGGCCAGCCTCGACTGTCAGAGAGATCTAGATCTGTCAGACCGCCGAAACGGAAAAAGCTTCCAACTTGGGTCTTCAGGCCCGTCTGAAAGAACTAGAAGTTAGTCGAAATACCTTCGATACTGCTTGCGAATTGAACCTGGGACCGCCGGGCGTACAAGCCTAGGGTGATAGCCACTCGGGCACAGACGTCTCGAAATCAAATAGAGAGGGAAGACAGGGTAAGAGAAAGATAGCCGTTTCGAGAACGGACCTTATTTGTTTAGGATAATCCCCCCCTAGTGAGACTGGAACCCGCAACCTAGCTCTTACAAGGCAGGAGCACTATATTCAAGCTAACTAGGCCGGCAAATTTTGTGTTTAGGAGCTAAAATATGAGGTTCAATATTTCAGCAATCAATCTGCATCCAGTTTTTCTGCCCGTGATGGCATACTGTATATATGCTATCATTGCTATCATATATTATTAATAATAAAAAATACATCACATTTCTGTGTGGCATCTGCTCCGCCATTTTGACAGCTCGTCAGCCCCGAGTGTGAGAAATATAAATGAAAAGAATGACAAATTAGGTATACGATTCTCTCATTTATCATGAATCATAGGGCTGATCGGCTGACCTACATAAATAGAAGAGGAATCTTTGATACCTAGGTATACCTACTTTGTTTATCCTGCTTGAATAGGGCTGAAAAGCCCCTTTAAGGGCCCTGTAGATGATTAGCCCTAGAAGTCTAAACAGGGCAGGGGTAGGAAAAGAATGTAGGGCTAAGGCCAAGGGCAACAGAGAGGACCTGGGAGAGAGAATAATATTTTGTATAAAGTTGCATCTGTCTACGAAAGTCGATCAATATCGACTGGAATCCATAACATCGTCCCGAAAGCTAAGAGAGAAGGACAGGATAGGAGAAAGCCAGCCGTGCCGAGAACGAACCTTTTTGTTTTGGATAAAATGAGCGTCGGATCGGACGCGCTACCCTCCAATCTACATAACTATAGACTGGCGAGATGCTGCTTTAGAATAATTTCTTATAACAGAATCATACTCCTTGGTTCAGATTTTATTAGAGTCTATAGTGACTACAATTAGAGTCTATAGTGATTTTATGCCTCGAATGATTACACAGAATTTCTCTTTTCTGTGACTTTTGGCTTCCTCCTACCCTGCCCCCCCCCCCCCCCATTTAATATAAATAAATTACCTGGGTTTTATAAAAGGGAAAAACCCCCCCCCCCCCCCCCCCACCATTTAATGTAAATACATTACCTGGGTTTAATAAAAAGGTAAAAAAAAAGAGTAAAAGGAAATGGATTGTCGGAAAAAAGGTCCCTCGATGGCTATTATTTCTAAATTGCCAGTTTGAAAAAATTTCCCCTCATGATGGAAAGGTAGAAAAAGCGTTTAAAAAAAAGGTTGTAAAAAGTAAAAAGGTTGCGGTTGAGCCTTTCTGTTCATTGATCGTTCAATTGTACAAACCGTTTTTTTTTTTTTTTTTTTTTTTTTTTTTTTTTTTTTTTTTTTTTTTTTTTTATGTAGGTATCTAGGTAGGTATAAACTATAAACCTTTTTTTATGCCTTCCCAAAGAGGATTTTCATAAGTCCACTACCTTTACCATTCAAAACAAACCTTTTTCTATAAATGTACAATAACTACAAGAGATCAGTTCTTTTTCGAGACAAGAATAAAGGAAATTTTAGCCTAGTTAGCTTGAAGTCTGCCCGGTAGCCCGTCTGCCTTGTAAGTTCTAGATCTGAGGTTCGATTTCCGCCCAGGACGGATTTTATCCTAACAAGGTTCGTTCTTGGAGCGGCTGGCTTTCTCCTATTCTGTCTTCCTTCTCTCTTTGCTTTCGGGACGATAAGACCTGAGCAGTTACAGTTCCCTCTGTCAAACCTCTCTCTCATCTCTCTCTCTCTCTCTCTCTCTCTCTCTGTCTCTCTCTCTCTCTCTCTATCTTAAAAAAAAATCTATCCCAGACACATGGATAAAAGGAAACACCATCCCTTTTCTTCCCTGACAGGAACTCGGGATTTTCTCTTGTCGTAAAAAACTTCGCGTGAAAAGTTTGTCACGTAGCACTATCTGTATAATAAGACGTCATGAGATGTCATACAAATTTATACATCGCTGTATAGGGTGCGGTAGTGCGTTTCGCCAAGAGCCAGGATGGAAAACATCAAGAGTTCAAAATTTTAACTCGACAGTTTTTGCCTTCAGTCTGTTTCATTATAAGATTATAACTCTCGATTGGTTTGTCAGATATTGATGCGATTTGGAAAGTAGGTAGGTACCCATGTTAAAATTGTTCATCACCGAGGGTTCATTTTCGTCATTGGATTTTGGGATGAGGAAGAACGACAAGAAGAAGATTTAGAGAAAGAAGAAGTAGAAGAAGAAGAAGAAGAAGAAGAAGAAGAAGAAGAAGAAGAAGAAGAAGAAGAAGAAGAAGAAAGCAACTCGTGATAACTCCCCTCTTCCCAACACATAAGTAGAAGAAGAAGAAGAAGAAGAAGAAGAAGAAGAAGAAGAAGAAGAAGAAGAAAGCAACTCGTGATAACTCCCCTCTTCCCAACACATAATACTGCAGTGTTTTTAGCCTTTCAACTCTGGGCGGATAGCCAAAAGATAAGTCCTATTAAAAAGGTGGCTTTCGTTATTTTCAATAGAAATGATTACACAAACAACTTAACTTTCCCTCTTTAGCAGCCCTTATACAATGACGTTAAACTCCTTTAAATTTAAAAATAATGATAAAATTGATAAAATAATAATGAAACCGGTAAAATAATAATGAAACTTGCCAAAAAATTGGCAAGATTTTACACACTCAATATTTTTCTCAGAGTTGAACGACATAGTGTCTAAATACACTCAGGAATATTGTCACACATAGAACGAAATTTGTGTAAAGAATGTACATAAATAATTCCATATGGCTATAATCATGTAAACCGGTGGTTCCTACATATGGTCCGCTAGACACTACATTGAAATGGGGGTCTTTTCTGACGAAATTCCGGTGTGCGGAGTCCAGTATGTAGGACTATTGCACCCCCCGCTCATAGACACTAAAGCAGACTACATATTAGACGGTCTTTCGCCAGTCGGGGTACGGCGGACCAAAAGGAAATCTGAAATGACTAAACAATCTAGACTAGGGTGGAGTGAAAAAAAAAATGTTCGAATTTAAAAACGCCTGATATGTCAAAAGTTGCGTATTGATGAGTAGATTAATCCCTGACCCAAATCGGCGACCATAATCGCAAAATGCGCGAACAAAATCGCCAAATCCGCGAACATAATGGCGAAATCCGCGAACATAATCGCGAAATCCGCGAACATAATCGCGAAATCCGCGAACAAAATCGCCAAATCCGCGAACATAGAAATCCGCGAACATAATCGCCAAATCCGCGAACAAAATCGCGAAATCCGCGAACATAATCGCCAAATCCGCGAACATAATCGCCAAATCCGCGACCATAATCGCAAAATGCGCGAACAAAATCGCCAAATCCGCGAACATAATCGCGAACTCCGCGAACATAATCGCGAAATCCGCGAACATAATCGCAAAATCCGCGAACATAATCGCGAAATCCGCGAACATAATCAAATCCGTGAACATAATCGCGAAATCCGCGAACATAATCGCGAAATCCGCGAACATAATCGCGAAATCCGCGAACAAAATCGCGAACCCGCGAACATAATCGCGAAATCCGCGAACATAATCGCGAAATCCGCGAACAAAATCGCCAAATCCGCGAACATAATCGCGAAAATCAATCATCTGTTTTCTTCTCCTATCCTGTCCTGCTTCTCTCTTCGATTTCGGGACGATAAGACCTTAGCAGTTAATAGACTAATCAATCATCTGTTTTCTTCTCCTATCCTGTCCTGCTTCTCTCTTCGATTTCGGGACGATAAGACCTTAGCAGTTAAGTTCGTTTTCGGAAAGGCTGACCTTCTTCTATTCTGGTACTTCTCCTCTCGATAAAACCTCTTTTGCTACAATTTCCCTAAAAAGAAGAAGAAGAAGAAGAAGAAATAAAAGTAAAAATCAAGCGGTTCACAAAAAATTCAGTTTGACAAGTAGTTAGCCAAGAAACAAAGTGGTTCACAAATAATGAATTTCGTCTGGCTGATGTATTCCGCTAACCCCTACAAAAAAAAACGAACCCCTGATTGTAAACAAAATGTAAACAATTCACACGCGTTGTCTGTGGTATCTCCCAATCATGATTAAGAATGTACCGCACGATCGAGCGACGAGAGTTCGGAGAATTTTCATTAGTCTGAGCTTTCCATTAAAACTTTTCCCAATAATCTATGTCTCTATTCCTCTCCCTCACTCACATTTTTTAGTCCTTTTTCTCTCGTTTTCCATTATATTACCTATATATCTTTCTCTCTCACTTTTTTAGTCCTTCTTCTCTCCCCTCCTCCATTCCCTTTTATTTTAAATCCCTTGCTCTCTATTTTGAACTAACGAAGCGAAGGCGTAAATAAGATGAAAGAGAATGCAGGATCAAAGGGAAGCAAAATTAAACCGACCGACAGTAGAAAAATAATAATAATAAAATAATCAACATGGAAATAAATGGGAAGGACTTAAAAGAGAAGCGAGAGAAATGGAGAGAAAGAAGAAGAGAGACCCATTAGGGAGATAATGAGGAGAAAGAGGGAATGTTAAGAAGGAGAGAGAGAGAGAGAGGCATAGGAAATAGACATAGTCAAAGAGATGGAGAAGGATTTAAAAGAGAGAGGAGGGATGACAGAAATAGGACAGAGAATGTAAAGAAAAAGAGAAAAAAAGAAAATTAAAGAGAATTAAAAGCTCATTAAAAAAAGGCTAATCGAAAAAAAATGCTAGTCCTATTGAAAAAGAAGAAAAAAAAATATTTAATTACCTAGGTATTTGTCCTATTTTGCCTACGAAAGACGAGAATTTGTTGAAGTGGGTAAAAAAAAGAAGAAGAAGAAGAAGAAGAATAAAAAGGATTAGATTTTTATTCTGATATTACCTATCACTCATACTCACTCTTTATTATATAATTTGTTTCACAACTACCTACTTAACATAATATTCAATTAAGTATTTCTAAGAGAATAAAACTGACTGGTAAGCAAAAACCAAGGGATGCGAAAGAAAAACATAAAATAGAAGAGAGAATGAGAAAAAGGGAAAGAGGGAGAGGGAGACAGAAATACGAAAAGGGAAGAAGGGAAATTGGGGGGGAGAAAAGGTACCATAGGGATGATGAGAAGAAAGGAAAAGGGAGGGATAAAAGACGTTTAGCAGTTACAGTTCCCTCTATCAAACCTATTAAAAGAAGAAGAAGAAATCTAACTTTTTTTTTAAACTTTTTTTTCTTCCACCCTCCCCCTTTTTTATATTAGTAGGTATTGATGTAAATTGTAAATTGTTTATGTAAAAGCATTAAAACTATGCGTTTAAACAATAGATAATTAAAAAAAAAATAATAAATAAATAAATACCTACCTAAATCCCGGAAAAAGGATACATACGGAATCCCAAAGGCCAGTTATGGTGAACCAAAGGCCAGTTATGGTGAACCAAAGGCCAGTTATGGTGAACCAAAGGCCAGTTATGGTGAACCAAACTAAACGCAAATTATATTATCGTTTTAAAAACCCCACAAATTCCCTGTATTTCGGATTCATGGTGAAACTAACAAAACAAATGCAAAATGCTCTTCAAGAGTTAAAAACTTCCAACCTACTTCTGTCGTTCTAAATTATTCCCGAGGGAATCTTCGTCCTAATTAATGTCGTAGGAAATATGTACATCAAGCATGTTACAAATTGCAAGCACGAATCAGAGAATGGCTTTCTCTTGTCGCTGTCTCCTTTGAGACTCGAAAAATAAAATTCGTATAAAAAAGTTTTTTTTTTTCAGAAAAAAAAGCTGAAAAATCACAGTTTTAAAAAGAAAATTTATTACGTTGTTCCATATAACTCCATATAAGAAAAGGCATTTTTTTCTTCTTCTTCGTCTTTTTCTTTTGGTTATTTTTTGTTTTATTTTTTTCCAGACATGTTCATGAATATGAAATTTGCGTGTTGATGTAAAGATATATTTATATATCTATTTATTTATTTACGGGACTAACCCTTTTTACAAAAATGACAATAGAAAAAAATACACTAAAACTAAACAAACACAAACAACACCACATGTCTCGACCCACATTCCCCCTGTCCTTCAAATTAACAGAGAACAGAGTTCAAAAATTTTGAACATAATTATTTTGAAAAGATTTTTGTTACATCCTGTATACTCATACGTATATTTTTCAGCGATAAGTTGAGTTTATCTCGAATTAGCTTCAGCCTATTTGTGAAGGCTTATATACAGGGTGAACAAAACAAATGTGATTACATGTCGAAAATTTTGGTACTAGAGGTGATTTTTCAGTACGCCAGCTCTCTTACTAATATTTTTAATCAAATCCGGAAGATTGTAAATTGTGGAAGCTTATTTTTCCCTGAAATCCGGAAGATTATATCTCTGGAAGCTTATATTATTTTCCCTCAAATCCGGAAGATTATATCTCTGGAAGTTTATATTTCCCTCAAATCCGGAAGCATATTTCCCTTCAAATGTGGAAGAGTATATTGCTGGAAGCTTATATTTCCCTCAAATCCGGAAGATTATACCTATCTCTGGAAGTTTATTTTTCCCCTCAAATCCGGAAGATTATATTTCTGGAAGCTTATTTTTTCCCTCAAATCCGAAAGATTCTATCTCTGGAAGCTTATATTTTCCCTCAAATCCGGAAGATTATATTGCCGAAAGTTTTTCTGGGTTTTATATTTATTGAGAAAGTTCACTTTTTAGTACGGGTGGAACGGGGCACAGCTTCGGGAAAAGTGAAAATTTATTATCCCCCCTTTCGCGTCGCCATCTTGTTTTTATGTGCGAAAGTTTTGTGGGAGCTTTTTTTCCCATTTCGTTGTTGCAATTCCGTACTTTTGTGAAAGGTGCGATATTTTTTTTTATTATCCTTTTAATTCTTCTTCTTCTTCTTCCTTCTTTTAATTCTTCTTCTTTTGCTTCGCAGTCTGTGTCAAGATGGTAGAAAAAGCTTTGCAAGTAGATAAACTATTGTTAAAAATTGAGGAAGAAGAAGAAGAAAATAAAATAAACTAAAGCTTTCTCTTCTTTATAGTTTTTCTTTTTTTTCTACGCAACCACCTAACTTACCTATCAGAACCAATTTTGTGTGTTGGACACAAATTCACAACTCCAGAGTTCTATGTTTTTCATTTATGCGAATTTTTGATGGTTGAGGTTTCCACATAAATGTATAATTTTCACCATAGCTTTCGGGTAAATTTACAAAATAAAAACTTCACTTACTTGAATTTAAATAATAATTACATCAAATAATAATATTGTTACGAAAACAAAATTGTATTTCAGTTCAAAGCACAGACCTTCATAAAAAATGCATTTTTACAGGGTAGTTTATCATTGTCATGTTCATGTACCGTTGTTGTTCAGTTTTACGGCT
>NW_007377753.1:140968-170377 GCF_000475195.1 Diaphorina citri
AATTCGATTTGTGCTGAATCACACTCAGGCATTGTTAATAAGAGGCTACTAATGCATCTTTTGAAAATTTCTTGGGTTCGGAGTACATAGTTTAGTTAATAGAAAGTAATAATATCCACTTAGAATAAACTTAGGTAGCTACTCCACTAAACCTCGTGAGAATACTGGCACATCCACCAAAATTGAAAACGAAAATTTTAATAATAAAAATCTTTTTATCATTTTTTTCTCTGAAAATAAGGCGAAATCCTTGTTAAGAGCATTGACTTTGGCGAAGATAAACTTGAAGAAAACAGTGCTATGAATTTTGATTTAGCAAACGTCTTACATTCCGCTATACTTTTATTAAATTTTTTCGCAGAAACTTTTTGTTTCAAAAAACTTTTAGGTAGCGAGAGAAAGAAAATCTTAAATAACAATGGGTAGGTACCTAGGTGTATTTCTTTTGCTGGAAATTAAAAATAATCACCATGAGAAAACCGAGAAAAGTTTTCTCTGAAAATAAGGCGAAATCCTTGTTAAGAGCATTGACTTTGGCGAAGATAAACTTGAAGAAAACAGTGCTATGAATTTTGATTTAGCAAACGTCTTACATTCCGCTATACTTTTATTAAATTTTTTCGCAGAAACTTTTTGTTTCAAAAAACTTTTAGGTAGCGAGAGAAAAAAAAAATCTTAAATAATATCTAATGGGTAGGTAGGTGTATTACCTACTTTTTTGCTGGAAATTAAAAATAATCACCATGAGAAAACCGAGAAAAGGTAACCTGGGTACGATTTGGTTTGGTAACCTGGGTACACTGAACTTTGCTAGCGGTCTCAGGGATTTACCCTCATTTACTATCCACACTCGACGTTTCTTATCATCAGTGGCGATTTGTAAGGGGAGAATTATGCCCATCCGGTCACCTGCAAGGAGCAGGACAGGATTGGAGAAAACCAGCCTCGAGAGGAAATTGACCCCACGACCTGAGGTCCTTACTAGGCGCGTTTTCTTCCGAACATCTTAGGTATATGGTGATTTGAAGAGGTTTGATAGAGGAAACTGTAACAACCAAGTTCTTATTGTTCCGACATCGAAGAGAGCTGTGATGGAAAAGATAGGAGAGATAGCATTTGCAAGGTCGGCCGACGCGTTATCCTCTAATCTAACTCTTCTTCTTCTTCTTCTTCTTCTTCTTCTTCTTCTTCTTCTTCTTTGATTTGAAGAGGTTTGATAGAGGAAACTCTAACAAGGAAGTTCTTATTGTTCCGACATCGAAGAGAGCTGTGAAGGACAAGATAAGAGAGATAGCATTTGCAAGGTCGGCCGACGCGTTATCCTCTAATCTAACTCTACTTCTTCTTCTTCTTCTTCTTCTTCTTCTTCTTCTTCTTCTTCTTCTTCTTCTTCTTCTTCTTCTTCTCTTGTTCGCCTTTTCCCGTGTACAGACGGGGTCGGCGTTTTTCGTCAGCCTCTCAATCAGCCCTAACTAGGATGATTCTTTGGGTTGACATTTGATGGTTTAGCTACAAATTTTAAAGGATGTGGGTTGCCATTTGATGGTTTTGGCTACAAATTTTAAAGGATGCCCCTCGCACTCAACCTTTGCTATTTCTTTAGCAAGGGAAATTCAGGCTGGTATCTCCTTGCTTAATTTCCCCAGCCAGACTAAGTTGGTTACTCTAACAATCTAACTAGTCTGAAAAAATATAATAAAAATAATTCACTTACCATTCACGTTGAGCGTGACACTATGCGTGCGCACGTTACGCGTGACGGGGGTGGACTGAGGCGTGTCACTCACTGTGACCACCGCGCTCCCCTCACTCGTTGACCTTGACGAGAGACCGTTATTATTTGAATTGTAGTTGATGTCTCCGTCGCTAGGGTGCAGGCGGTGTGCGTAGTGCGGGTGCTGCTGTCGGTGTTGGTGAATGGAATTAAGGACGATGTTGGACGAAGTTCGCGAGAGAGCGATGCGCTGACGCACGGCTTCCTTGTAGATCCTGAGGAAAATAGGGGAAGTATGTTTTTTTTTGAGAGAGAGAGAGAGAGAAAGGTTTTTTTTTAAGAGGTTTGACAGAGGGAACTGTAACTGCTAAGGTCTTATCGTCCCGAAATCGAAGAGAGAAGGAAGACAGGATAGGAGAAAGCCAGCCGTATATGACTGAAATGAATTACCATTACTACGATTTGATTGGTTAAAAACTTAGATTGTGAGATTGCGAATCAAAAATTGATTGGGATGCATCTTTTTTTTACAGATTTGAAAGAGGGAACTGTAACAAGAGAACAGAGGTCTTATCGTCTCGAAAGCGAAGAGAGAAGGAAGACAGGATGGGAGCCATTCCAAGAACAAACCGCATCTGGATAGGTAGAATAAAGTTCGCCCTGGGTGGAAAACGAACCTACGACCTAACGCTCAAAAGGCGGACCATCTACCCTCCAAGCTAACTAGGGGTGACGACCCTATAGAAAAAAATGTACCATAAATGGCGCAGTCAGTAATAATACAAATTTTCTAGGTAAAGTTGTAAATTTTGACCATCCTGAAAAACGTGTCACAAATGTCAGCTTCATGTCATATCCCATACTCCAGCTACATCATCATCATATTTCCCAGGTAATTTCCCCTGTCTACAGCTACAGCTTAACGTTAATCCCTCATTTTCAATTCTTCCCTCTCATTTTCATTTCTCCCCTCTCATTCATCACAGTTCATCCCCATTTGATCCCTTATCCCCTTTTCCCATCCCTCGGATCAGGTGTTTTGTCGCTTCAGAAGCGAAAGTGCCTATCAGAGAAGGAATTTTATGATTTTTTTAGACGAATTAAGAGAAATGTTTGAGCGTTTTTTTCTTCTTCTTCTTCTTCTTCTTCCTCTTCTTCTTCTTCTTCTTCTTCTTCTTCTTCTTCTTCTTTCTAGACAAGTTCATTCCCGGAAAGGCTGTCCTCTCTCTTTCTTCTTCTACATAAATATCCTCACTTCCTATTTTGGCTTTCGGGAAGATAGGACCTCAAACCTATATTCTAAAGATTGTTTGTTGTTTACTTTAGCAAAGCCAACACTTTTACTGACATTACTAAATTTACTGTATTGGATTTTTTTTTGTTTCTTAAGCGACTAACATTTGTAAAGTCAACAACAATAATTACATTTCTCTTGTTGCAACATCATCATCCTCTAATATTATTATTTTATAGAGCTAGGGATTTAGAGGGGATTGGATCTCTCTCTCTCTCTACCTGTCTTCCTCTCTCTCTCTCTCTCTCTGTCTCTTTCTACCTCCCTCTCTCTCCATCTCTCTCCCTCTCTACCTGCCTCTCTCTCCCCCCCCTCTCTCTCTCAGTTTTAATCTGTTCATTACAATACGTCACATAATCTTCTCCTCTCAATATTTTCCCTCTCTTTCTCTCCCTCCCGCCCTTCTTTTCTTCCTCTCACACTCTTTTGCTTCCTCCTGTCTGTCCCTATTTTTCGCTCTCTATTCTTCTCCTTCCCCTTTTTTACCTCTTCCCTTTTCTCTTTTTCCCTCTAATTCTCCTTTACTCCTCTTCGATCTCCTCTTTTCTAATTCGTCTCCTTATTTCTCCTTTATCTTTCCTCATTCTTCTCTCTATTATCCCATTCTCCTTTCACTCTTTTCTTTTCTCGTCTTTATTGTTTCTCCCTCTTCCCACTCCTTTTAATTTCTTACCCTCATTTTTCCCTCTCCAACCTTCCTCTTATTTTCAATTCTTACTTTTCTTCTTTCCTTTCTCCCTTACCTTTATTGCTCTCCCACTTTCTCCCATTTTCGTCCTATACAATACTTTTTCCCTCTTCTCTATCCCTCATTCTTTTCCTATTCTCTCATTTCCCTTTCTCCCTCCACAATTCTTTTTCCCTCCTCTCACCCATTCTCCTCAAATTTCGTCCCGCTAATCTACTTTCCTGTCATTATTTCTCCCCTGTTGATTAAGTCATGTCTGGAATTATTCCCCTCCCTTTTCCCTTTTGAATTTTTTCCCCACTCCTTTCTCCCTTTTTCAATTTTTTCCCTCTTCCCCCCTCCCCGAATATGAATAATAATGTTAATGTAGGTAAGTACCTACTCATGTATAAAAGTGACAATACGTGTAGGTACTTGAGTAGGTAGTAGAAACCTACTGTTTTGTAGCAACACTATGACCGTAATGTGTGTCCCACATTGGCAGAGTATAAATATGTATACCTAGGTAGGTATTATAAAATAGAGCACTCTATTATTTTTAAATTATAGGTAATAAGAAATCTTTACTAGAAATAATGATAATGTAGTGTTGTAGTGAAATATAAATATAATTTACATAAGCCAGCCGTATATGACTGAAATGAATTACCATTACTACGATTTGATTGGTTAAAAACTTAGATTGTGAGATTGCGAATCAAAAATTGATTGGGATGCATCTTTTTTTTACAGATTTGAAAGAGGGAACTGTAACAAGAGAACAGAGGTCTTATCGTCTCGAAAGCGAAGAGAGAAGGAAGACAGGATGGGAGCCATTCCAAGAACAAACCGCATCTGGATAGGTAGAATAAAGTTCGCCCTGGGTGGAAAACGAACCTACGACCTAACGCTCAAAAGGCGGACCATCTACCCTCCAAGCTAACTAGGGGTGACGACCCTATAGAAAAAAATGTACCATAAATGGCGCAGTCAGTAATACCTAATACAAATTTTCTAGGTAATGTTGTAAACTTTGACCATCCTGAAAAACGTGTCACAAACGTCAGCTTCATGTCATATTCCATACTCCAGCTACATCATCATCATATTTCCCAGGTAATTTCCCCTGTCTACAGCTTAACGTTAATCCCTCATTTTCAATTCTTCCCTCTCATTTTCATTTGTTTTCACAATATTCAAAATGTTGAGATTTGGGGGAACGAAAATATGTCATTGATATCGAAAAGTCTCAGTGGTTCTCAAACTGCGTCGCGAGTGACCATACGTGGTCCTCGGAAAAACGCGACCGTGTGTCCCAGCCCAGCTATGATTCATATGTATAAGCTCAACACATCCTTTAGGGCTTTAGGCTACAATAGCCCTACATATTGGACTCCACACATAGGAATTTCGTCAGAAAAGACCTCCATTTCAATGTAATGTAATGAAACTCATCCTTTAGGGCTGTTTCCCCTTACACTTAAGTCTCAAAGTGTGCTTTTTAGTCCGTCCTTCCTTTATTGTTTCCTAGCCTCACTCCGATAATTTATGTAAATGTAAATGCAGTTTCTTTGTGTTATTATATCACAACTTTGATGCTCACTGCAGCATTGTATGATTTTCCCAATATCTCAATAATCCTAAAATCCAATGTTTACCTACCATGCTGGCACCGGTCGCTATGTTTTTGATCCCTCATCCCCTTTTCCCATCCCTCGGATCAGGTGTTTTGTCCCTTCAGAAGCGAAAGTGCCTATCAGAGGGAGATTTTTAGAATATTTTAGACGAAACAAGAGATGTGATTGAGTGTTTTTTTTTTCTTCTTCTTCTTCTTCTTCTTCCTCTTCCTCTTCCTCTTCTTCTTCTTCCTCTTCTTCTTTTTCTTCTTCTTTTTCTTCTTCTTCTTTCTAGACAAGTTCATTCCCGGAAAGGCTGTTCTCTCTCTTTCTTCTTCTACATATATATCCTCACCTCCTATTTTGGCTTTCGGGAAGATATTCGGGAAGATAGGACCTCAGTTGCTCAGTTATTACAGTTCCCTCTATCAAACCGATATATTTATTCTAAAGATTGTTTGTTGTTTACTTTAGCAAAGCCAACACTTTTACTGACATTACTAAATTTACTGTATTGGATTTTTTTTTGTTTCTTAAGCGACTAACATTTGTAAAGTCAACAACAATAATTACATTTCTCTTGTTGCAACATCATCATCCTCTAATATTATTATTTTATAGAGCTAGGGATTTAGAGGGGATTGGATCTCTCTCTCTCTACCTGTCTTCCTCTCTCTCTCTCTCTCTCTCTCTCTATCTGTCTCTTTCTACCTCCCTCTCTCTCCATCTCTCTCCCTCTCTACCTGCCTCTCTCTCCCCCCCCTCTCTCTCTCAGTTTTAATCTGTTCATTACAATACGTCACATAATCTTCTCCTCTCAATATTTTCCCTCTCTTTCTCTCCCTCCCGCCCTTCTTTTCTTCCTCTCACACTCTTTTGCTTCCTCCTGTCTGTCCCTATTTTTCGCTCTCTATTCTTCTCCTTCCCTTTTTTACCTCTTCCCTTTTCTCTTTTTCCCTCTAATTCTCCTTTCCTCCTCTTCAATCTCCTCTTTTCTTATTCGTCTCCTTATTTCTCCTATTTCTTTCCTCATTCTTCTCTCTATTATCCCATTCTCCTTTGATTCTTTTCCTTTCTCGTCTTTATTGTTTCTCCCTCTTCCCACTCCTTTTTTCCTTTCTTACCCTCATTTTTCCCTCGCCAACCTTCCTCTTATTTTCAATTCTTACTTTTCTTCTTTCTTTTCTCCCTTACCTTTATTGCTCTCCCACTTTCTCCCATTTTCGTCCTATACAATACTTGTTCCCTCTTCTCTATCCCTCATTCTTTTCCTATTCTCTCATTTTCCTTTCTCCCTCCACAATAGATCAGTTGCGCTTACTTGGGTGTTTCAAAGTCATAGAGCAGGAAAAATGAGGACCAACGGAATTTTTCTTTTTCTTCTACGTAGTCTCAGTGGTTCTCAAACTGCGTCGCGAGTGACCATACGTGGTCCTCGGAAAAACGCTACTGTGTGTCCCAGGTATGATTCATATGTATAAGCTCAACCCATCCTTTGGGCTACAATAGTCCTACATACTGGACTCCGCACATAGGAACTTCGCCAGAAAAAACCTCCATTTTAATGTAATAGGTATAATAAAACCCATCCTTTAGGGCTGTTTGTCTTTACACTTAAGTCTCAAAGTGTGCTTTTTGTTTCCTAGCCTTACTCCGATAATTTAAGAAAATAATAGCCCATTCCTAAAGGGAATTCAGATTAGCTAAGGTAAAAGAAAAGGTTCGATAGAGGGAACTCTAACAGGGGAGGTCTTGCCGTTCCGTAATCGAAGACAGAAGCAGGACAGGATTGAAAAAAGTCAGCCGTTCCAAAAACGAACGTTTCCTGATTATAATGAACTTCACACCGGGCGGAAATCAAACCCGCGACCTGGCGCCCCTTTAGTTCTTCATTTACTCCTACTTTGGGAACCACTAGAGGACACCATATTACTATGGTAATCCAGGGGGAATGGAAGGACAAAGTGACCGCAGAAAATGTATTATTGTCAACTTTTCGAAAGGCCACTGTTTACAGGACCAAAAAGTCTGAAAAGTGCGAAGAGCCGGGGGGGGGGGGCAAAAGAAAGGCCACTATTTACAGGACCAAAAAGTCTGAAAAGTGCGAAGAGCCGGGGGGGCAAAAAGAGCTCAAAACAATATAATACGAACCACCCCCTCTGTAATATAATGGGTGAACCATACACAACTTTATTCAAAACTATGTAGGCGAGACAGCATAAGGCTGGTTTCACACTGGACGCGTATAGGTTCGCGCGATTTTAAGTAGCGCGTAGAGCTGCAAAACCAAAGCTCTGTGGAAATGATAAAGACCCTCTATGACACTCTATGTATACAACTATACATAGATAGACTCTAGGCCTGTTCTTCAGTTCACTTCCCTCGGAAGCGACTCTCCATTGGCATCAAGTACAAAATTGTTTCTAGACGCAGAGTGAACGTCGAGTTGACGCCGCATTGACGCGACGTAGGAAACAGGTCTGATGTTTCATTGTGGCCTAATACGGTCTTCCTCCCTTCTCCCTACAATTTTCAAAGAGTCTGCACACGGATTGGGGAGAAAGGATTGAAGCCAAATGAACTTGTCGTGTGTAAAGGCCTTTATTCCTATGTGTTTTGTATGTTGGTTAAAGTTTTAATACTCGTACTTATGCATAGGAATATTATGTACATATATTTATGTTATGTAATACATATACCTAAACTAGGTATGTATTTTAGCTTAGTATGTTGGTAAAAATGGCAGGTATGAGAGGCAGGTCATTTTCTATTCAAAATCTACCTCATACATATTGAAATGTTTTCGATATTGGCTGAAATACACGTCAAAGCTGTTCCAAACGTCACACATGAAGTACCCGAAGTACCACTCGTCTGTGAGCGACACAATCGCGTTGAAGGGCATCACGCAAAGCGCCACAAGGAGATCCGCGAACGCCAAACTGACGACGAAGTAATTCGTGATGATCCGAAGCTTGCGATGTTTGATGACACTGATGATAACGAGAAGGTTGCCCAGGATGGCCGTGATTATGATGAAACACATCAGCATGCCTTTGATAATGAACGGGAAGATGTGGATGTGAATGGTGCTGTTGGTGGGGAAGAGGGAGGTGTTGGAGAAGTTCGTGGAGGTGTAGTTGATGTTGTACGTGTAGTTGAGACTGTTGTAGATGGTGTTGTTCATTGTTTTTCAGAGCGAATGTTTTCAAGGGATGTTATTACGTTGAAGTTGAATTGGTTTTATCTTTTAGGAAATCTACCTACATCCATGTTTGTTATTGTTGTAAGAACTTGTAAGAAGCTCAACTTCAGTGCGAATGTTTTCAAGGGATGTTTTTACGTTGAAGTTGAATTGGTTTTATACTGGAAAGCCACATCCATGCTTGTAACTGTTATAAGTAGCACAACTCTTTTCGGATTCTCTTTTTTGTACAATTTAAATTACCGTGTTTTTAGATCTCCTTGTTTTTAGAGCGCATTGGAAACGAAAACGTTTTTTTTTTTTTTTTTTTTTTTTTTGAAGTTGAATTGGTTTTATCTTTTAGGAAATCTACCTACATCCATGTTTGTTATTGTTGTAAGAACTTGTAAGAAGCTCAACTCTTTTCGTATCCTAGGTATTTTTACAATTTACTACTGTTTTTGTTTACCTAGTTACTAGGTATTTTTAGACTTTTGCGAAGAAAACTTTGGTTATCCTCCTCACAGATGCGAATGTTTTCAAGGGATGTTATTACGTTGAAGTTGAATTGGTTTTATACTGGAAAGCCACATCCATGTTTGTAACTGTTATAAGTAGCCCAACTCTTTTCGGATTCTCTTTTTTGTACAATTTAGATTACCGTGTTTTTAGATCTCCTTGTTTTTAGAGTGCATTGGAAACGAAAACGATTTTTTTTTACGTTGAAGTTGAATTGGTTTTATCTTTTAGGAAATCTACCTACATCCATGTTTGTTATTGTTGTAAGAACTTGTAAGAAGCTCAACTCTTTTTGGATCCTAGGTATTTTTACAATTTACTACTGTTTTTGTTTACCTAGTTACTAGGTATTTTTAGACTATTACGAAGAAAACTTTGGTTATCCTCCTCACAGAAGTATTGCACGATGTACAGGTTTTGTTTATTGGTTAGATTTGATCTTGATAAGTAGTTACAATTTACTACTGTTTTTGTTTACCTAGTTACTAGGTATTTTTAGACTTTTGCGAAGAAAACTTTGGTTATCCTCCTCACAGAAGTATTGCACGATGTACAGGTTTTGTTTATTGGTTAGATTTGATCTTGATAAGTAGTTCATTGTTTGTTTCAAGCAGACACGCTATCTGGCTGTTCTGTTTTGCCTTTATCACTTCTGGGGCTTTTAGTTTCATTTCATCACTCTTATTTGTTTCACTTTATTCGATTTTCACGAGTTGAACACTGGCACTTTTTGTTTTATTGCAAGGTTGTTGATTAAGTTCACTTGATTATTTTAGTTTCATTTCATCACTTTTATTTGTTTCACTTTATTCGATTTTCACGAGTTGAACACTGGCACTTTTTGTTTTATTGCAAGGTTGTTGATTAAGTTCACTTGATTGTTTAGGTAGTTAGGTACACTTTAGGTTTTCATGTTGAAAGTTTAGCGCACTTAGTTAACCAATTCTATGAGTACTTATCCTAATAGCTAGGTAGATACAGATATTAGTATTACTGTTTCAAATAAGAACATTACCATGGGTTTCTACTTCTTATTTTCGATATGATATTATTGAGTTTTGAGAATTTATTCAAAAAATTGGGTTCTTATCCTGAAAATTGATGTTATAATAAATAAATAAGTTACCTACAAAGGGGTTTTCATGTTGAAAGTTTAGCGCACTTACGTGGTTAACCAATTCTATGAGTACTTATCCTAATAGTTGGGTAGATAGAGATATTAGTATTACTGTTTCAAAGAAGAACCTTACCATGGGTTTCTACTTCTTATTTTCGATATAATATTATTGAGTTTTGAGAATTTATTCAAAAAATTGGGTTCTTATCCTGAAAATTGATGTTATAATAAATAAATAAGTTACCTACAAACCGAGCTTTAAAGCCTTTATTCTAATACCTAGGTAGGTACATACCTAATATGTAAAGGTCAACGATTGAAGAGCTAAAAAAAAAAAACATGTAGGTATATAGGCATCTTGGTAGGTACCTAGTTTTTGAAAATTTGAAATAAAATATCAAAAAATACTACTTTCTTCCTAGAACATTAAAAATAAAAAAATAAATAGATACCTAAAATAAAATGAGTTCAAAATTGCTTGGTAAGCGAATTAAATAAAACCAAACCAAAACAACTTAACGAGCCTCAAAGGACTAATAAAAACAGTCACGTCATGATTTTTTTATGTGGAAAAATAAAATATCAAAAAATACTACTTTCTTCCTAGAACATTAAAAATAAAAAAATACCTAAAATAAAATGAGTTCAAAATTGCTTGGTAAGCGAATTAAAACCAAACCAAAACAACTTAACGAGCCTCAAAGGACTAATAAAAACAGTCACGTCATGATTTTTTTATGTGGAAATTTTTCCTGTCTAATGGCTTCTCAGTCAAAATTTGGGTCAAGTAATTTTCTATGACTGTTTTTGAGAAGGTGTAAGCTAGGTAATTTCATATTGAGTAGGTTTATCTACAAAATAATAATAATAATAATAATAGACTCTTGAGTGGAAGGCAACCACTAGGCGAGGTTAACGCCTTAGGCGTTCTCTACCACCTAACAAGTAGGTTTATGTACACAAAAGGTAATTTTTAAATTGTACATAGACGGTAAGTAGGTTTTTGAGTAGGTGTATCTACACAATTTCAAAGTGTTGTGGGTAAGTAGGTATACTTTATGATTTTGAGTAGGTGTATCTGCCCAAGGACTGTGTACAATAACCAAATAGAAGTCATTCTTTTCGAAATTTGGTTCTAACTTGGCATAGTCTCTCTCTCTCTCTCTCTCTCTCTCTCTCTCTCTCTCCCTCTCTCTCTCGTCCAGTTAGCATGGAGAGAATGTTCGTCTGTCTTGTAAACGCAATGTCGCGGGTTCGATTTCTACCCGGGGCGGATCTTATTCTAAACAGATAAGGTTTTTTCTCAGAGTGGTTTTTTCTCGAAAAAAGTGAGACTAGAAGAAGAAGAAGAAGAAGAAGAAGAAGAAGAAGAAGAAGAAGAAGAAGAGAAAAACCATTTCGTCAAATTAATTCTTTAAATATAAATGATCAAATTAATTCTCTCTCTTTCTCCTTTTATTTCTTTCATTCTTTTTAGCATTTCGATCATGATATTCAAATACAAATTAAAATGAAACCCTGATAACCTAATCCAGGTTTAAAATCGAGGTTACCAAAAACACCTGCTACAATTCCTAAAAAAAAAAAAAAAAAAAAAAAATGCCCAGGCCAAACAGATAAAAAAAAGGGCAATCTAGATAGAGGTTTAGATTTAGTTTAGAATGTTTAAATAGATAGTATTGAATAGATAATATATCGGTAAGTCATAAAAATTCTCATCCAATGCAAAATGCATTGACTATTCCATTTTTTTAAACCTTTTTTAATTAAAAAAAGTTCTATGGACGTAGATAAAGGTACCTATCTACCTAGTAGGTATCTAACTATAGAATATTTACCTAGAACACGGGTTCCCAAACTTGCTCAAGCTACGGACCACTTTTGTAAAAAAACCTTTTTTAATTAAAAAAAAAGTTCTATGGACGTATATATACGTACCTATCTACCTAGTAGGTATCTAACTATAGAATATTTACCTAGAACACGGGTTCCCAAACTTGCTCAAGCTACGGACCACTTTTGAATCTTATGACATCCCACGGACCACTCAGCGTTTCTCCCATTCTTATTCCATGAAAATAAAACTTTTTTCTAATTTTTCACAACGATTTTTCCCCTTTTTTAGGGGAAAAAGTGGACTTTTCTCCCCTGAATAGAGAAAATTGATTTTTTCTTCTTTTTTTTTGGGACCACCTCGTGGACCACTTGAAACCTTCTCGCGGACCACCAGTGGTCCACGGACCACAGTTTGGGAATCCCTGACCTAGAAGTAGAATTTAGCTTATCTAGATATAAATAATGGGTAAATTTATAAATTATACATAGAGTGGAACTCTATATACAATTTATTTAAAAATGTAAAGGAAATCTTCAGAAGCACGTGAAAATATGAATAGAACGGAATGGAAAATAAATAAATAATGGAATAAGTAAATAAATAAATAATAAGATAGAAAAAAGAAGACTTTTTTCTGAATGAATTTGTGATTTTTTTTTTTTTTTTTTTTTTCCTTTTATCATTGACGCCACGCGCATTGACGCGACGTAGGAAACAGGTCTGATGTTTCATTCTAGCCTAATGCGCTCTTTTTTTTGCAATGGTTCAAAAATAAACCCATACAGCCACTTTATTATTATTTAAGGGTACAATTTATAAACAAGGTACCTACCGTATTCCTCCCTACGATTTTCAAAGAGACTGCACACAGTCTGGGGATAAAGGACTGAAGTCAAATGAACTTGTCGTGTGTAAAGGCCTTTATTCCTATGTGTTTTGTATGTTGGTTAAAGTTTAAACGTACTTATGTATATGATATTATGTACATATATTATGTTTATGTAATACATACCTACTAGGTATGTATTTTAGTTCAGTATGTTGGTAAAAATGGCAGGTATGAGAGGCAGGTCATTTTCTATTCAAAATCTACCTCATACATATTGAAATGTTTTCGATATTGAAAATACTTTTCAATCTATTTGAATGGATATACATATATCCATGTACATATTTACATTTTACTCTTATGTACATAAAAGTACATACTACTCGTATTTATGGACATATTACTAGTATGTACAATTGTACAAATCTATATAATATGTATTATGTATTTACATAGACATAGTATGTATGATAGGGACATATAGGGAGAGCTTGGGGTAGGAAATTCAATTTTTTTTTTCCGCGTGGTTGCATGACACCCGGAAATTACAGCTTGGACGCTGACTAACCTCTGGAATTTGCTGGTCACATAAATTGTGTGCAGCCTCGGAAACCAGATCCATATTGATCAAGGTTTTTATAAAGGCCGTCTCTGATAGAAAACTTATAACCTACCTACGTCCCTTCCGTACTCATAATTCTGTAAGGAACTGTAACTAAAAAAAGGTCCTCACTTTGACCAATCCTGTCTTCCTTCTCTCTTCGATTTCGGGACGATAAGACCATAGCAGTTAAAGTTCCCTCTGTCAAACCTCTTAAAAAAAAAAAAACTCTCTCTCTATCTGTCTCTCTCTCCCCTCTTCCCCTCTCTCTCTCTCTCTCTCAGTTTTAATGTGTTCATTACAATACGTCACATAATCTTCTTCTCTCAATATTTTCCCTCTCGTTCTCCCCCTCCCGCCCTTCTTTTCTTCCTCTCACACTCTTTTGCTTCCTCCTGTTTGTCCCTATTTTTCGCTCTCTATTCTTCTCCTTCCCCTTTTTTTACCTCTTCCCTTTTCTCTTTTTCCCTCTAATTCTCCTTTCCTCCTCTTCGATCTCTTTTCTTATTCGTCTCCTTATTTCTCCTTTTTCTTTCCTGATTCTTCTCTCTATTATCCCATTCTCCTTTGACTCTTTTCCTTTCTCGTCTTTATTATTTCTCCCTCTTCCCACTGAATTATGCCCATCCGGTCCTTTGACTCTTTTCCTTTCTCGTCTTTATTATTTCTCCCTCTTCCCACTCCTTTTTTTCCTTTCTTACCCTCATTTTTCCCTCTCCAACCTTCCTCTTATTTTCAATTCTTACTTTCCTTCTTTACTTTCTCCCTTACCTTTATTGCTCTCCCACTTTCTCCCATTTTCGTACCATGCAATACTTGTTCCCTCTTCTCTATCCCTCATTCTTTTCCTATTCTCTCATTTCCCTTTCTCCCTCCACAATTCTTTTTCCCTCCTCTCACCCATTCTCCTCCCACATTTCGTCCCGCTAATCTACTTTCCTGTCATTATTTCTCCCATGTTGATTATGTCATGTCTGGAATTATTCCCCTCCCTTTTCCCGTTTTCAATTTTTTCCCTTTTCCCCCTCCCCGAATATGAATAATAATGTTAATGTAGGTAAGTACCTACTCATGTATAAAAGTGACAATACATGTAGGTACTTGAGTAGGTACTAGGTACTAGGTAACTAGGTAGTAGGTACTAGGTAACTAGGTAGTAAACAAAGAAAAGAGGTAGGTTACAGAAATGGAGAATCAAGAAAGTTGAGAGAAATAGAAGAAAGAGAGAACAAATTAATAATAACAAAAAGGAAAAAGAAAAAGATAGCAGAGGAAACATCGAGAAAGAAGGAAGAAAATAAGGAAACAGGAAAGAGAGCACAATATTGACATTATAGACAACGAAGCAAGATTGTAAAGGAAAAGGGAAGGAGATAGAACTGTTCAAGGGATCGTTTGATAAGGAGGTTGAGAAGAAGACGAAGAAAGAAGTAGAAGAAGAAAGTGTAAGGAGAAGAAGAAAAAGAAGGAGAACTAGGAGGAAGAATAAGAAGAATTAAGGATAAATATACAAGGGGAAGGAAAATAAGAAAAAGATGAGGAAAAAAAAGGAAGAGATAAAGAGAAAATGAAAACTCTTCTCCAGGGAAAGTCAAGGGAAAAGAAAGAAAAGTAAAAAGACATTCACAGGAAAGTATAAAAAGTATGAGAGAAGAAATTGTAAAGAAAGTTAAGGAGAGACATCATAAAACCTTTAAAAAGTGATGATTCTTCTTCTTCTCTTTCTCCTCCTCCTCCTTCTCTTCCTTCTTCTTTTTTTTTTTCATAGTTGTACCCATGTATCCTTAAATCGCTTTTGTATGACTCCAGGGTGTTGGGAACACCTTTGTAAGCTGTATTTTAGACCGTCGGTTCTGGATTTGGGTGTGGAATAGCCCATTTGGTAAGAGTAAAGGTAGAAACACACTACTATCATGTCAAGTGAGCTCACGTGGCGTGAGGACTTGTGGCTATCATCAACGAAATCATCTAGGTAGCAGTGGCGTAGCGTGTATGTATGGCGGCCATACAACTCAAAAGTTCACTCTAATGCCCATAAATATTAATGGCATGTACCTAATGGATTCTTCTTCTTCTTCTTCTTCTTCTTCTTCTTCTTCTTCTTCTTCTTCTTCTTGATTTTCTTCTTCTTATTCTTTTTCTCCTCCTCCTCCTTCTCTTCCTTCTTTTTTTTTTTTTTCATAGTTGTACCCATGTATCCTTAAATCGCTTTTGTATGACTCCAGGGTGTTGGGAACACCTTTGTAAGCTGTATTTTAGACTGTCAGTTCTGGATTTGGGTGTGGAATAGCCCATTTTGTAAGAGTAAAGGTAGAAACACACTACTATAATGTCAAGTGAGTTCACGTGATGTGAGGACTTGTGGCTATCATTAACGAAATCATCTTGTATTACGGGAGAAATTTGAACCACATCTTTCTGACTCCTCATGAGCTCACGTTACGTGATACAAAATATTTTGATATTTGTAGGTAGTGACGTCATAAGGATAGGTAGTTTCGTGCGTCATAATATGCCATTTACCTGTCCTCTTTTCCCCGAAAAACCACCAGGGACAACCTCAAAAATCTCGAAAATTACATTAGCGGTTTCAATCTATTTTCCATCGGGCAATTTAATGAATATTAATCATAACATATTATTATGAAGGGGGACGGATTAAATTTGTGAAAATGCTCGCAAAAGTTTTCACAATATTCAAAATGTTGAGATTTGCGGGAACGAAAATATGTCATTGATAACGAAAAGTCTCAGTGGTTCTCAAACTGCGTCGCGAGTGACCATACGTGGTCCTCGGAAAAACGCTACTGTGTGTCCCAGCCCAGCTATGATTCATAGGTATAAGCTCAACACATCCTTTAGACTACAATAGTACTACATAATAGACTCCGCACATAGGAATTTCGTCAGAAAAGACCTCCATTTTAATGTAATATAGGTATAATGAAACCCATCCTTTAGGGCTGTTTTCCCTTACACTTAAGTCTCAAAGTGTGCTTTTTGTTTCCTAGCCTTACTCCGATAATTTAAGAAAATAATAGCCCATTCCTAAGGGGAATTCTATTAAACCTATATTCTAAAGATTGTTTGTTGTTTACTTTAGCAAAGCCAACACTTTTACTGACATTACTTAATTTACTGTATTAGATTTTTTTTTTTGTTTCTTAAGCGACTAACATTTGTAAAGTCAACAACAATTACATTTCTCTTGTTGCAACATCATCATCCTCTAATATTATTATTTTATAGAGCTAGGGATTTAGAGGGGATTGGATCTCTCTCTGGGGAATTCAGATTCAGCTAAGGTAAAAGAAAAGGTTCGATAGAGGGAACTCTAACAAGGGAGGTCTTGCCGTTCCGAAATCGAAGACAGAAGCAGGACAGGATAGAAAAAAGTCAGCCGTTCCGAAAACGAACGTTTCCTGATTATAATGAACTTCACACCGGGCGGGAATCAAGCCCGCGACCTAGCGCCCTTTTAGGTGTTCATTTACTCCCACTTTGGGAACCACTAGAGGACACCATATTATTATGGTAATCTTGGGGGAATGGAAGGACAAAGTGACCGCAGAAAATGTATTATTGTCAACTTTTTGAAAGGCCACTGTTTACAGGACCAAAAAGTCTGAAAAGTGCGAAGAGCCAGGGGGGGCAAAAAGAGCTGAAAACAATCTAAATACGAACCACCCCCTCTGGAATATAATGGGCGAACCATACACAACTTTGTTCAAAACTATGTCGGCGAGACAGCATAAGGCTGGTTTCACACTGGACGCGTATAGGTACGCGCGATTTTAAGTAGCGCGTAGAGCTGCAAAACCAAAGCTCTGAAAAGGGTGACAGGGTACAAGTTTAGGGTTTAAGAACTCTATTATTGGGTTACTTCCCCTGATTTAGGCTGTTGGAGTGCTATATTATAGTGTTGAGCTTCCCGATATAGAGTTCCATATTAGAGTTCCGGAACCCAGTCACCCGATTGGGCTACCGACACCCTAGTTTTTTCTCAGTGTGGAAATGATAGAGACCCTCTATGTATACGACTAAACAACTATACATAGATAGACTCTAGGTCTGTTCTTCAGTTCACTTCCCTCGGAAGCGACTCTCGATTGGCATCAAGTACAAAAATGTTTCTAGACGCAGAGTGAACGTCGAGTTGACGCCGCATTGACGCGACGTAGGAGACAGGTCTGATGTTTCATTGTAGCCCAATACGGTCTTCCTTCCTACGATTTTCAAAGAGTCTGCACACGGACTGGGGATAAAGGATTGAAGCCAAAAGAACTTGTCGTGTGTAAAGGCCTAATACGGTCTTCCTCCCTACAATTTTCAAAGAGTCTGCACACGGACTGGGGATAAAGGACTGAAGCCAAAAGAACTTGTCGTGTGTAAAGGCCTAATACGGTCTTCCTCCCTACAATTTTCAAAGAGTCTGCACACGGACTGGGGATATCCTCACAGAAGTATTGCACGAGGTACAGGTTTTGTTTATTGGTTAGATTTGATCTTGATAAGTAGTTCATTGTTTGTTTCAAGCAGACACGCTATCTGGCTGTTCTGTTTTGCCTTTATCACTTCTGGGGATTTTAGTTTGATTCCGCCGGGAATCGAACCCGGGTCTCCCGCGTGCAAGGCGAGCGCAGTGACCACTACGCCATGGAAGCTGACTTACTCCGATAATTTAAGAAAATAATAGCCCATTCCTAAAGGGAATTCAGATTCAGCTAACGAGAAAGAAAAGGTTCGATAGAGGGAACTCCAACAAGGGAGGTCTTGTCGTTCCGAAATCGAAGACAGAAGCAGGACAGGATAGAAAAAAGTCAGCCGTTCCGAAAACGAACGTTTCCTGATTATAATGAACTTCACACCGGGCGGGAATCAAACCCGCGACCTGGCGCCCTTTTAGGTGTTCATTTACTCCTACTTTGGGAACTACTAGAGGACACCATATTACTATGGTAATCCAGGGGAATGGAAGGACAAAGTGACCGCAGAAAATGTATTATTGTCAACTTTTCGAAAGGCCACTATTTACAGGACCAAAAAGTCTGAAAAGTGCGAAGAGCCGGGGGGGCAAAAAGAGCTCAAAACAATATAATACGAACCACCCCCTCTGTAATATAATGGGTGAACCATACACAACTTTATTCAAAACTATGTCGGCGAGACAGCATAAGGCTGGTTTCACACTGGACGCGTATACGCGCGATTTTAAGTAGCGCGTAGAGCTGCAAAACCAAAGTTCTGCACTGGGAAAAAAAGGGTACAAGTTTAGGGTTTAAGAACTCTATTATTGGGTTACTTCCCCTGATGTAGGCTGTTGGAATGCTATATTATAGTGCCGAGCTTCCCGATATAGAGTTCAATATTAGAGTGCCGGAACCCAGTCACCCGATTGGGCTACCGACACCCTAGTTTTTTCTCAGTGTGGAAATGATAGAGACCCTCTATGTATACAAATATACATAGATAGACTCTAGGCCTGTTCTTCAGTTCACTTCCCTCGGAAGCGACTCTCCATTGGCATCAAGTACAAAATTGTTTCTAGACGCAGAGTGAACGTCGAATTGACGCCACGCGCATTGACGCGACGTAGGAAACAGGTCTGATGTTTCATTCTAGCCTAATGCGCTCTTTTTTTTGCAATGGTTCAAAAATAAACCCATACAGCCACTTTATTATTATTTAAGGGTACAATTTATAAACAAGGTACCTACCGTATTCCTCCCTACGATTTTCAAAGAGACTGCACACAGTCTGGGGATAAAGGACTGAAGTCAAATGAACTTGTCGTGTGTAAAGGCCTTTATTCCTATGTGTTTTGTATGTTGGTTAAAGTTTAAACGTACTTATGTATATGATATTATGTACATATATTATGTTTATGTAATACATACCTACTAGGTATGTATTTTAGTTCAGTATGTTGGTAAAAATGGCAGGTATGAGAGGCAGGTCATTTTCTATTCAAAATCTACCTCATACATATTGAAATGTTTTCGATATTGAAAATACTTTTCAATCTATTTGAATGGATATACATATATCCATGTACATATTTACATTTTACTCTTATGTACATAAAAGTACATACTACTCGTATTTATGGACATATTACTAGTATGTACAATTGTACAAATCTATATAATATGTATTATGTATTTACATAGACATAGTATGTATGATAGGGACATATAGGGAGAGCTTGGGGTAGGAAATTCAATTTTTTTTTTCCGCGTGGTTGCATGACACCCGGAAATTACAGCTTGGACGCTGACTAACCTCTGGAATTTGCTGGTCACATAAATTGTGTGCAGCCTCGGAAACCAGATCCATATTGATCAAGGTTTTTATAAAGGCCGTCTCTGATAGAAAACTTATAACCTACCTACGTCCCTTCCGTACTCATAATTCTGTAAGGAACTGTAACTAAAAAAAGGTCCTCACTTTGACCAATCCTGTCTTCCTTCTCTCTTCGATTTCGGGACGATAAGACCATAGCAGTTAAAGTTCCCTCTGTCAAACCTCTTAAAAAAAAAAAAAATGGAGTGACCCAAATTTAAAAAAATATGGAACAAAATTTCGAGGCGATATACTCCGGTAGTGAGAATGAGAACTGTAAAAGGGAAGAGTATTAAAGAGGTAGGTTACAGAAATGGAGAATCAAGAAAGATGAGAGAAATAGAAGAAAGAGAGAACAAATTAATAACAACAAAAAGGAAAAAGAAAAACATAGCAGAGGAAACAACGAGAAAGAAAGAAAGAAACAAGAAGGAAACAGGAAAGAGAGCACAAAACAGACAACGAAGCAATATTGTAAAGGAAAAGGGAAGGAGAGAGAACTGTGCAAGGGATCGTTTGATAAGGAGGTTGAGAAGAAGACGAAGAAAGAAGTAGAAGAAGAAAGTGTAAGGAGAAGAAGAAAAGGAAGGCGAACTAGGAGGAAGAATAAGAAGAATTAGGGAAAAATATACAAGGGGAAGGAAAATAAGAAAAAGATGAGAAAAAAAGGAAGAGATAAAGAGAAAATGAAAACTCTTCTCCAGGGAAAGTCAAGGGAAAAGAAAGAAAACTAAAAAGACATTCACAGGAAAGTATAAAAAGTATGAGAGAAGAAATTGTAAAGAAAGTTAAGGAGAGACATCATAAAACCTTTAAAAAAAAGAAGAAAAAGATGGAGGACTAGGAGGAAGAATAAGAAGAATTAAGGAAAAATATACAAGGGGAAGGAAAATAAGAAAAAGATGAAAAAAAAGGAAGAGATAAAGAGAAAATGAAAACTCTTCTCCAGGGAAAGTCAAGGGAAAAGAAAGAAAAGTAAAAAGACATTCACAAAAAAAAAGAGCTTAATAACCTTTTGCTTACATCAAAAGCCCGCAAGCATTTTATGCTGGCGATTAAAATGGAACGTAACGAAGCTCAAACTTGTGTAATTTCCAACAACCTCATGTGTGTGTGTAATATGTCATAATGCGATGATTTATTACATTACAAGTTTAATACCCAGGTAGGTGAGGGGTCTACCTACCCACCCACACATCCCTGTGGTGCTGGTTCTTCTTCTTCTTCTTCTTTTTCTTCTTCCTCTTCTTCTTCTTATTGCTCCGGATTTTCTCGCCCTAGTCTCAACTGTATCAGACCGAATTTCTTACTCAACAGAGGGAAAAGGAAATTCCACACCTTTGTGGGGATTGAACCCGAGACCTCCTGTATGCCCGACCTTGAACATCAGCGGGCAATGAAAAAAGTTCAAAGTGTGAAAAGCAATGACGTCACTAGCTATGCTACGGACTCTATGGAGTCAATTACACTTCCTTATGAAGGGACAGCGTGTTGATGTGCCTCGAGAGGAAATTGACCCCACGACCTGAGGTCCTTACAAGGCGCGTTTTCTACCGAACATCTTATATGATGATTTGAAGAGTTTTGATAGAGGAAACTAACTAGCTAACTACCTATAACAATGAAGTTCTTTTTGTTCCGACATCGAAGAGAGCTGTGAAGGACAAGATAGGAGAGACAGCATTTGCAAGGTCGGCCGACGCGTTATCCTCTAATCTAACTCTTCTTCTTCTTCTTCTTCTTCTTCTTCTTCTTCTTCTTCTTCTTCTTCTTCTTCTTTTTCTTCTTCGCCTTTTCCCGTGTACAGACGGGGTCGGTGCGTTTTTTGTCAGCCTCTCAATCAGCCCTAACTAGGATGATTCTTTTGGCTAACATTTGATGGTTTTGGCTACAAATTTTAAAGCATGCCCTTCGCACTCAACCTTTGCTATTTCTTTAGCAAGGGAAATTCAGGCTGGTATACTCCTCGCTTAATTCCCCCAGTCAGACTAAGTTGGTTACTCTAACAAACTAACTAGTCTGAAAAAAAAAATATAATGAAAATAATTCACTTACCATTCACGTTGAGCGTGACACTATGCGTGCGCACGTTACGCGTGACGGGCGTGGACTGAGGCGTGTCACTCACTGTGACCACCGCGCTCCCCTCACTCGTTGACCTTGACGAGAGACCGTTATTATTTGAATTGTAGTGGTTCTGGATTTGGGTGTGGAATAACCCATTTTGTAAGAGTAAAGGTAGAAACACACTACTATCATGTCACGTGAGCTCACGTGACGTGAGGACTTGTGGTTATCATCAACGAAATCATCTAGGTAGCAGTGGCGTAGCGTGTATGTATGGCGTGTATGGCGGCCATACAACTCAAAAGTTCACTCTAATGCCCATAAATTTAATATTAATGGCATGTACCTGGCATGTGTGATGGGACTTGGTAGACCTCTGCATGAGCCCTACAAGGCCCTACACTTGAATTTAGACCACGCTACGCCACTGCTAGGTAGGTACATTACATACTGTATTACGGGAGAAACGATGTTCGACGAAGTTCGTGAGAGAGCGATGCGCTGACGCACGGCTTCCTTGTAGATCCTGAGGAAAATAGGGGAAGTGAGTTTTTTTGAGAGAGAGAGAGAAAGTTTTTTTTATTATTATTATTTTTAAGAGGTTTGACAGAGGGAACTGTAACTGCTAAGGTCTTATCGTCTCGAAAGCGAAGAGAGAAGGAAGACAGGATGGGAGCCATTCCAAGAACAAACGAACCACATCTTTCTGACTCCTCATGAGCTCACGTGACGTAATACAAAATATTTTGATATTTGTAGGTAGTGACGTCATAAGGATAGGAAGTTACTCTCCAATATTCGTGCGTCACAATATGCCACTTACCTGTCCTCTCTTCCCCGAAAAACCACCAGGGACAACCTCAAAAATCTCGAAAATTACATTAGCGGTTTCAATCTATTTTCCATCGGGCAAACAAACCGCATCTGTATAGGTCTATAGGTAGATTAAAGTTCGCCCTGGGTGGAAAACGAACCCACGACCTAACGCTCAAAAGGCGGACAATCTACCTTCCAAGCTAACTAGGGGTGACGAACCTATAGAAAAAAATGTACCATAAATGGCGCAGTCAGTAATAATACAAATTTTCTAGGTAAGGTTGTAAATTTTGACCATCCTGAAAAACGTGTCACAAACGTCAGCTTCATGTCATATCCCATACTCCAGCTACATCATCATCATCATCATCATATTTCCCAGGTAATTTCCCCTGTCTACAGCTTAACGTTAATCCCTCATTTTCAATTCTTCCCTCTCATTTTCAATTCTTCCCTCTCATTTTCATTTCTCCCCTCTCATTCTCATCACAGTTCATTCCCATTTGATCCCCCATCCCCTTTTCCCATCCCTCGGATCAGGTGTTTTGTCCCTTCAGAAGCAAAAGTGCCTATCAGAGAGGGAATTTTATGAATTTTTTAGAAGAATTAAGAGAAGTGTTTGAGCGTTTTTTTTTTTTTTTTTTTTTCTCTTATTCTTCTTCTTCGTATTGCTCCGGATTTTCTCGCCCTAGTCTCAACTGTATCAGACCGAATTTAATCTTACTCAACAGAGGGAAAAGGAAATTCCACACCTTGGTGGGGATTGAACCCGAGACCTCCTGTACACCCGACCTTGAACATCAGCGGGCAATGAAAAAAGTTCAAAGTGTGAAAAGCAATGACGTCACTAGCTATGCTACGGAACCTATGGAGTCAATTACACTTCCTTGTGGAGGGACAGCGTGTTAATGTCACGCATTATTAGGTGACTTTCGAACAGTTTAAGACAGGCTGTCTTAGACAGCCTCTATCAAAAGGGGAGGGGGACTTTATGAACAAGCTGTATTATTGGGAAGCCTTATATTATTCTCGCTTCCTACTTCCTCCAATTGACTCCTTCTCTCCCTCCTGTTGTGTCCTTCTCCCTCTCCTAATATCTTCTTCCTACATCTACCAATGTCTCCTCTCCCTCTTACTGTGGTCTTCTCCCTCTCCTAATATCTTCTTCCTACTTCTAGCAATGTCTCCTTCTCTCCCTCCAGTTGCCTTCTTCTTCTTCTTCCCTTCCATTACCTATTATCAATATTGTCCAGACACTTCCTACTTCTTCCTCCAAATGCCTCCTTCTCTCCCTCTTATTGTGTCCTTCTCCCTCTCCTAATATCTTCTTCCTACTTCTACCAATGTCTCCTTCTCTCCCTCCAGTTGCCTTCTTCTTCTTCTTCCCTTCCATTACCTATTATCAATATTGTCCAGACATGTATTATTTCTAATTAAACCTCTGCTGCTGCTCTTGCTGTTACGTCTGCTACTACTGTTCCTGCTACTACTTTTGCTGCTGCTACTGCTGTTGATACTGTTACTACTACTGCTATTGTTATTGCTGTTACTGCTGCCCTTCTCATTTGATTGGAATAATTATTCCAACTCACTGCTGCTGTTCCTGCTACTACTTTTGCTGCTGCTACTGCTGTTGCTATGACTGCTGTTGATACTGTTACTACTACTGCTATTGTTATTGCTGTTACTGCTGCCCTTCTCATTTGATTGGAATAATTATTCCAACTCATTCGTGTACTGTCCACGAGTGGACAGTACAGGAGACAGTATAAACAAGGCCTATTCGATTCCAATTCTATTGTATTCCCTCTTCATGTTTCTCTTTTCCCCGCCTATTTCTAATTTCTATTCCTCTTTATAAAATTCGGATTCTTGTGAAAAACACTCAGGTAAATTTCAAAACTCTGCGAGTTGTCATATATAGCAATGTAAATAACTTCGAAAAGAAAAGAAGAAGTAGAGGAAGAATAGAAAGAACCACCCAAAAGGGGAATCGCCTCATGGATGGTTCTTTTCTGCTTAATGCTGTCCTAATTTGACTATAAGAATAGGTGTTCTCAGGTAATTTGACGGTCTATCGTAATTAGCAAAAAACTTCAGCCCGTCCTAATGCTTTGTTAAAGGGCTTCTTGTGTCCTACTGTCCTATTCGACTAGAATAAAGTACTAAGGAATTCGGCAATTAAACACACAAAGAGGTAGGGCGCGGTCTGATGGCAGTATGTCTCTTATGCAAATCAGCGCGGAGCGCGTTTCACATTGAAATTACGAGCGAAGCGATAATTATGTTAAGTACCTAAGGTCGAGTTTTATCACCGTGAATTGTCTCAGGATTGAGTTCAATCCGAGGTTGACCTGGGTATTCAGTATAGGGAAATCCTCGTTTCATCTCAATCCCGAGTAGGTAAACCCCAGCATAAGTAACTGGAGTACGTAGGTATAGGTAGGCATAGGCACATACGAATACTATGATAATTGAAATAATTACCTACTTTCTTTTTAGTTTTAGCAAGTAGACTTGAGTAGTAAAAAAAAGACGTAAACTCACCTGTAATACATGGTGACCATCACAAAGCCCGGGATCCAGAACGAAATGGAAGAACTGATCAGCGCATAGTACACGTTCACCACAAAGATGCAAACATTCGGATGGTGCTTCCTGTACTGCTTGTGATCCGGAGTCGTGTACCATCCCAGCATGATCGGCGTGAACGAAATAATCCCCGGCAAGATCCACACATTGGAGAGCATCAGAAGTACCGTGTTCTGGTAAAGATGATAGGACAACAAAAGTAAAAACCTAGGGTTTCATAGTTTCTTTACATTACATAATACCTTTACATACATAATACATAATACATTACATAATAAATTACATAATACCTCGGAATAACTACTTATTATACCTATGTATTTTAGTACATAGGTATTTTCGTCGAAGAAAATGATTTGACATTGTAAGTTCATCACGCGATGGTAATTTTATGTAAATTTTCAATTTCCAAGTAAGTAAATCATAAGTATACCTAGAAGTAATAGTATAGTGCTTTCTTTAGACTGTCAGCTTTGAACAAGAACGCACCACCACCAACATAGTGACCATCACAAATCCAGGGATCCAGAACGAAATGGAAGAACTGATCAGCGCATAGTACACGTTCACCACAAAGATGCAAACATTCGGATGGTGCTTCCTGTACTGCTTGTGATCCGGAGTCGTGTACCATCCCAGCATGATCGGCGTGAACGAAATAATCCCCGGCAGAATCCACACATTAGAGAGCATCAGAAGTACCGTGTTCTGGTTCATGATGATCGGGTACTGGAGGGGCTTCACAATGGCGTAGTAGCGATCAACGCTGATACAGCAAAGGTGGAGGATGCTCGCAGTGCTGAAATACACGTCAAAGCTGTTCCAAACGTCACACATGAAGTACCCGAAGTACCACTCGTCCGTGAGCGACACAATCGCGTTGAAGGGCATCACGCAAAGCGCCACAAGGAGATCCGCGAACGCCAAACTGACGACGAAGTAATTCGTGATGATCCGAAGCTTGCGATGTTTGATGACGCTGATGATAACGAGAAGGTTGCCCAGGATGGCCGTGATTATGATGAAACACATCAGCATGCCTTTGATAATGAACGGGAAGATGTGGATGTGAATGGTGCTGTTGGTGGGGAAGAGGGAGGTGTTGGAGAAGTTCGTGGAGGTGTAGTTGATGTTGTACGTGTAGTTGAGACTGTTGTAGATGGTGTTGTTCATTGTTTTTCAGAGCGAATGTTTTCAAGGGATGTTATTACGTTGAAGTTGAATTGGTTTTATCTTTTAGGAAATCTACCTACATCCATGTTTGTTATTGTTGTAAGAACTTGTAAGAAGCTCAACTCTTTTCGTATCCTAGGTATTTTTACAATTTACTACTGTTTTTGTTTACCTAGTTACTAGGTATTTTTAGACTTTTGCGAAGAAAACTTTGGTTATCCTCCTCACAGAAGTATTGCACGATGTACAGGTTTTGTTTATTGGTTAGATTTGATCTTGATAAGTAGTTCATTGTTTGTTTCAAGCAGACACGCTATCTGGCTGTTCTGTTTTGCCTTTATCACTTCTGGGGCTTTTAGTTTCATTTCATCACTCTTATTTGTTTCACTTTATTCGATTTTCACGAGTTGAACACTGGCACTTTTTGTTTTATTGCAAGGTTGTTGATTAAGTTCACTTGATTGTTTAGGTAGTTAGGTACACTTTAGGTTTTCATGTTGAAAGTTTAGCGCACTTAGTTAACCAATTCTATGAGTACTTATCCTAATAGCTAGGTAGATACAGATATTAGTATTACTGTTTCAAATAAGAACATTACCATGGGTTTCTACTTCTTATTTTCGATATGATATTATTGAGTTTTGAGAATTTATTCAAAAAATTGGGTTCTTATCCTGAAAATTGATGTTATAATAAATAAATAAGTTACCTACAAACCGAGCTTTAAAGCCTTTATTCTAATACCTAGGTAGGTACATACCTAATATGTAAAGGTCAACGATTGAAGAGCTAAAAAAAAAAACATGTAGGTATATAGGCATCTTGGTAGGTACCTAGTTTTTGAAAATTTGAAATAAAATATCAAAAAATACTACTTTCTTCCTAGAACATTAAAAATAAAAAAATAAATAGATACCTAAAATAAAATGAGTTCAAAATTGCTTGGTAAGCGAATTAAAACCAAACCAAAACAACTTAACGAGCCTCAAAGGACTAATAAAAACAGTCACGTCATGATTTTTTTATGTGGAAATTTTTCCTGTCTAATGGCTTCTCAGTCAATATTTGGGTCAAGTAATTTTCTATGACTGTTTTTGAGTAGGTGTAAGCTAGGTAATTTCATATTGAGCAGGTTTATCTACAAAAGGTAATTTTTATATTGTACATAGAAGGTAAGTAGGTTTTTGAGTAGGTGTACCTAGATACAATTTCAAAGTGTTGTGGGTAAGTAGGTATACATACTTTATGATTTTGAGTTTTTTGAGTAGGTGTATCTGCTCAAGGACTGTGTACTTTTAATAACCAAATAGAAGTCATTCTTTGAAATTTGGTTCTAACTTGGCATAGTTTCTCTCTCTCTCTCTCTCTCATCGGTGAAGGACAGAATAATCGGAGAAGGACAGAATAGAAGAAAGCCAGCCTTTCGGAGAACTAACCTCGCCTGTTTAAAATAAAGTTTACCTAGGACCGAAATCGTGCCCGAGGGCTTACAAGGGCCTAAATTACTTTCCTTGTCTGATATGGGCATGGTAAATGTATCCCAGGGGAAGGATTAGGGTTTATACCCTTTGGACGCCCAGAAAAAATTACCTGGGCTCCTTGCATGTCCTAGGTCCTGGGTTGACTATTTTAGAGTTTAGACTGTTAGTCAAGTGGTCTAAGATTTTTTGTTACTTAACAAATTGAAGTGAAAGGTGGAAGTCTTTGAAGCACCTTGGAATTACCTTAATGTTTTTCTTGCATGTCCAAATTAAAGAAAAGCTAACGCGACCTTGCTAGCAAAGGTTGAATAATATCTGAAAGAACAATTTGTTTTCAAGCTTTTTTAAAAAAAATTGGAACAAATTTGTTTTTTTTTTATTTTTTTTTAAAGAGGTTTGACAGAGGGAACTGTAACTGCTATGGTATTATCGTCCCGAAATCGAAGAGAGAAGGAAGACAGTATGGGCATGTCCTAGGTCTTGGGTTGACTATTTTAGAGTTTAGACTGTTAGTCAAGTGGTCTAACATTTTTTGTTACTTAACAAACTGAAGTGAAAGGTGGAAGTCTTTGAAGCACCTTCGAATTACCTTAATGTTTTTCTTGCATGTCTAAATTATAGAAAAGCTAACGCGACCTTGCGAGCAAAGGTTGAATAATATCTGAAAGAACAATTTGTTTTCAAGCTTTTTAAAGAAATTTGAAACAAATTTGTATACAGCCCTGATGGTAGAGACAACGAGCTGAGGAAAAACTAGCCCAGTTAGCATGGAGAGAATGTTCGTCTGCTTTGTAAGCGCAGTGTCGCGGGTTCGATTCCTACCCGGGGCGGATCTTATTCTAAACAGATAAGGTTTTTTCTCAGAGTGGTTTTTTCTCGAAAAAGTGAGACTAGAAGAAGAAGAAGAAGAAGAAGAAGAAGAAGAAGAAGAAGAAGAAGAAGAAGAAGAGAAAAACAATTTCGTCAAATTAATTCTTTAAATTTAAATGATCAAAATTAATTCTCTCTCTCCCTTCTCTCTCTCTCTTTCTTTTTTATTTCTTTCATTCTTTTTAGCATTTCGATCATGATATTCAAATGCAAATTAAAATGAAACCCTAATACTGATAACCTAATCCAGGTTTAAAATCGAGGTTACCAAAAACACCTGCTACAATTCCTAAAAAAAAAAAAAAAAAAAAAAAATGCCCAATTAAAAAAAACCCGAAAAAAAAGTAACCATCTTCTTTTTATTCTTAGTTCTTATCATTCTCTTTATACGTCTAGTATAATGGATCTTTCTTCTTCTACTTTTTTTCTTTTACCCTACTATTTCTACTTAATTTAACTGTTCTTCTACCTCTCCCTGGTCGTCGTCTCCTTCTTCTTTATTCTCCTCTTTTCTTCTTCTTCTCTTCTTCTTTTCTTTTTAAACGTCTTTTGCTCATCTTATTCCTTTCGTTTTCCTTTTTATTAAATTTCTCTTCTCTTCCTCCTCTTTTTCTTCCTTCTTCTTTCGCTTCTGCTTCTTCTTCGTCTCCTTCTCTTCACTTCAACCCCAATCCATCTTGCCATTTGTGG
>NW_007377753.1:170679-195174 GCF_000475195.1 Diaphorina citri
TCTCTCTCTCTCTCTCTCTCTCTCTCTCTCTCTCTTTCTCTCTTTCTCTTCCTCCCTCTCTCTTCCTTTCTCCCTCTCTCTTCCTTTTTCTCTCTCTCTTTTTCTTTTTTTTTTCTTTTCCTCTTTCTTTATTTTTTTATCTCTCTCCCTCCAGTCCCTCCTCAGAGCTTGGAGGTACATTAATAAGAGAGCGAACTGTCGCCATATTGGGAAAGCTCATAATCCCTACCATCAGTAATATCAAAATAAGAACTATGAGAGACAGAGAGTTAAGATAGAGGAAGAGAGAGACAGAGAGAGAGAGAGATAAGAAAGATAGAGATAGAGGGAAGGAAATAAAAAAGATGAGAGAGAGAGAAAGAGATAGAGAGAGAGAGATAAGAAGGATAGAGATAGAAGAAGGGAAATAAAAAAAAAGATGAGAGAGAGATAAAGAGAGAAAGACAGAGGGAGAGAGGAAAAAAGAGAGACAAAAAGTGAGAAATAAGAAAGCTGAGAGACATGGAGAGAAATAAAAAACACGAGAGGGAGAGAGAGAGAGAGAGAGAGAGAGAGAGAGGAGAAGAGAAATTAGAAAGATGATAAGCCTAGTTATTAGCATGGAGAGAATGTTCGTCTGTCTTGTAAGCGCAGTGTCGCGGGTTCGATTCCTATCCGGGGCGGATCTTATTCTAAACAGATACCTAAGCTTTTTTCTCAGAGTGGTTTTTTCTCGAAAAAAGTGAGACTAGAAGAAGAAGAAGAAGAAGAAGAAGAAGAAGGAAGAAGAAGAAGAAGAAGAAGAAGAAGAAGAAGAAGAAGAAGAGAAAAACCATTTCGTCAAATTAATTCTTTAAATTTAAATGATCAAAATATTAGTCTCTCTCTCTAGGTTTGGATTGAATTGTATGACCTATTAATATTAGCCAGTTACAAATCCCGAAGCAGATTACTTAAGCAACGCCGAGCGTGGTCGCTATTTCGACGAGTGACCATTCAGGGGTCACTACATTTGTTTTGTTGACCACTTTGGAAATAAAAGTGGGTCGGTCACCTACATATATCTATATCTTCTCGCCTCTCTCTCTCTCTCTCTTTCTTCCTCTCTCTCTCTTTCTCTCTCTATCTCTCTGGAGAAGGCAAGGAATTTTGGTTAAAATTCTATTTTGGTACCTACCTACAGTATAAATATAATTTACATACTTTGCATAGGACCCTCCTCCTCTCTCTCTCTCTCCCTCTTTCCCGTCAACCTCACCTATTCCAGAAAATTTATCATCAACATTTTAACATTCGCAAAAAAAGGTTCGCAAGTTCGCATGACCTTTTTTGTTGCATTCCATTAAAAGAAGAGAGAAAAGGGAGAGAAAGAGAATGAGAGAGAGAGAGAGAGAGAGAAAAAGAGCGATAGAGAGAAAGAGAAAAGGGAAAGAGAGAGGGAAAGAGCAAAATTGTTTATTAACAGAATAAATAGGTAAACTCTAGTAGGTACTTTAATTAAAAAAGAGAGAGGGAGAGAAAGAGAATGAGAGAGAGAGAGAATGAGAGAGAGAAAGAGAGAGAGAGAGAAAAGGGAAAGACAGAGGGAAAGAGCAAAATTGTTTATTAACAGAATAAATAGGTAAACTCTAGTAGGTACTTTAATTAAAAAATCTGGTGTGAACATCACACGAATTTCCTTATCCTATTTAAATGATGCTTACTTGAGTATTGTACACTTTTACAATATCTCTAACCGCTTAATAGATATAGCTGAAAACCGCCAAAAAACGGTCAACAACCGCCAAAAAGTGGTCAAAATACCGCCAACTGCAGTACCTATCTTAACCAAGCCTTACCTTTGGGTCCTTACTATCACATTTTTGAACTACATACCAAATTTCAAGTCTCTAGCTCATACAGTTCCCGAGATATTATTGAATTACACCGAAAACCTCCAAAAAGCGGTAAAATGCCGCCAACCGTAATACCGATCGTGATTAAAAGTTTCGTGTGGCATCCTTGTCATATTTGACAGCTGCATACCAAATTTCAAGTCTCTAGCTCTTACCGTTCTCGAGATATTTTGTTTACAGACACACACACACGCACGCACGGACCAATGGCTGAAACTTTGGATTTAGGCTCTAGGGACCTCAAAACATGTTTTGGCAATAAAAACTGATCATCGAAAAATTGACCCGATTACATTACTTTCCTTCCTATAGGATAAGGAAAGTAAAAATGTTAAAATTTTGATTAATTTCTTGGAGCAGGTTGGGTTGTAGGGAAAGAGAAAGAGAGAGAGAGGGAGGGAGAGAAAAACAGATAGAGAGAGTGAGAGAGAGGTGGAGAGAAAGAGAAAGAGAGAGAGAGAGGCATGGAAATTGGGAGGAGACTTTTTAATTTTCATTTTAATTTCTATCGAGAAATAATGTCCCCCTTTAGAGTGCTAAATTCGATTTGTGCTGAATCACACTCAGCCATTGTTGGTAAGAGGCTATTAATGCATCTTTTGAAAATTTCTTGGGTTCAGAGTACATAGTTTAGTTGATAGAAAGTAATACTATCCACATAGAATAAACTTAAGTAGCTACTCCACTAAGTCCACTAAACCTCGTGAGAATATTGGCACATCCACCAAAATTGAAAACGAAAATTTTAATAATAAAAATCTGTTTATCATTTTTTTCTCCGGGGATAAGGCGAAATCCTTGCTAAGAGCATTGACTTTGGCGAAGATAAACTTGAAGAAAACAGTGCTATGAATTTTGATTTAGCAAACGTCTTACATTCCGCTATACTTTTATTAAATTTTTTCGCAGAAACTTTTTGTTTCAAAAAACTTTTGGGTAGCGAGAGAAAAAAAAAAATCTTAAATAATAATAATGGGTAGGTAGGTGTATTAAATTTTTGCTGGAAATTAAAAATAATCACCATGAGAAAACCGAGATAAGCGATTTGGTTTGGTAACCTGGGTACACTGAACTTTGCTAGCGGTCTCAGGAATTATTTTACCCTCATTTACTATCCACACTCGACGTTTCTAACATCAGTGGTTTCTTAACATCTTTACCTTTCTATGTATGTGTTCATTTTTATAAAAATAAAGACGTCTTCTGAAAATCTTAAATAACAATGGGTAGGTACCTAGGTGTATTTCTTTTGCTGGAAATTAAAAATAATCACCATGAGAAAACCGAGAAAAGCGATTTGGTTTGGTAACCCGGGTACACTGAACTTTGCTAGCGGTTTCAGGGATTTACCCTCATTTACTATCGACACTCGACGTTTCTAACATCAGTGGTTTCTTAACATCTTTACCTTTCTATGTATGTGTTCATTTTGAAAAGTTAGAAGAAATAAAAGAAGAAGAAAAAGAAGGACTTCAACACATGCGATAGAGAAAAGGAAGAAGAGTTATGAAGGGGTAAAGGAGGTGAAGAGGAACAAGAAAAGGGAAAAAAAGCGAAAAAGTAGACGAGGAAGAAGAAGAAGGAGAAGACGAGGAAGAAGAAGAAGAAGAAGAAGAAGAAGAAGAAGAAGAAGAAGAAGAAGAAGAAGAGGAAGAATGCGAAGGAAAAAAAATAAAGAAGAATAACAGTTTTGGACTGTAATAATAATAACAAGAAGAAGAAGTCCCTTGTCAGAGCATATGTGTAGGATTTTGATTGTTCAGGGACCGTACACGTTAGGTATACGTAAGGAATAAACTGAACAAAAGTGTCGTCAGGAGAGAAAAAAAAAAAACTTTTGAAACCCATCGAAAAAGATGTCGGTAAAAAGAAACGATGGAAGCAGAAGAGAAGATGATGGGGAGAAAGAAGAGGAAAAAGAAGTAGGAGAAGAGAAAGAGGATGAGGAGTAGAATAAGGAAGAAAAGGAGAAGAAGGAAAGGGAGGGGGATAAAAAGGAGTAAAAGGTGTGGGGAGAGGTGAAGATTAAGGAGAGAAAGGAGGAGAAAACAGGAGGAAGGAATATAAGGACCAGAATAAGGAGAAGAAAAAAGAGAATGAAGAGAAGAAGGACAAAGGAGAGAAAGAAAAAAATAAAAGAAGAAAAGTTAGAAGAAATAAAAGAAGAAGAAAGAGAAGGAAAAAGAAGGACTTCAACACATGCGATAGAGAAAAGGAAGAAGAGGGATGCAGAGGTAAAGGAGGTGAAGAGGAACAAGAAAAGGGAAAAAAAGCGAAAAAGTAGAAGAGGAAAAAGAAGAAGAAGAAGAAGAAGAGGAAGAATGCGAAAGAAAAAAAAAATAAAGAAGAATAACAGTTTTGGACTGTAATAATAATAACTAGAAGAAGAAGAAGTCCCTTGTCACAGCATACATATGTGTAGGATTTTGATTGTTCAGGGACTGTACACGTTAGGTATACGTAAGGAATAAACTGAACAAAAGTGTCGTCAGGAGAGAGAAAAAAAACTTTTGAAACCCATCGAAAAAGATGTCGGTAAAAAGAAACGATGGAAGGAGAAGAGAAGATGATGGGGAGAAAGAAGAGGAAAAAGAAGTAGGAGAAGAGAAAGAGGATGAGGAGTAGAATCAGGAAGAAAAGGAGGAGAAGGAAAGGGAGGGGGATAAAAAGGAGTAAAAGGTGTGGGAAGAGGTAGAGATTAAGGAGGAGGAAACAGGAGGAAGGAATGTAAGGACCAGAATAAGGAGATGATGAAAAAAGAGAATGAATAGAAGATGGATAAAGGAGAGAAAGAAAAAAATAAATATACTCCGGTAGTGAGAATGAGAACTGTAAAACGGAAGAGAAAAGAGGTAGGTTACAGAAATGGAGAATCGAGAAAGGTGAGAGAAATAGAAGAAAGAGAGAACAAATTAATAATAACAAAAAGGAAAAAGAAAAACATAGCAGAGGAAACAACGAGAAAGAAAGAAAAAAGAAGGAAACAGGAAAGAGAGCACAAAACAGACAACGAAGCAATATTGTAAAGGAAAAGGGAAGGGGAGAGAACTGTGCAAGGGATCGTTTGATAAGGAGGTTGAGAAGAAGACGAAGAAAGAAGTAGAAGAAGAAAGTGTAAGGAGAAGAAGACGAACGCCTGGTAACTAAAACTAGATATGCAATGTGCAATAAAGTACGTCGTGTTTGGTTTTACCAATAACAAAAAAGATTTTATCCAAAAAGTAGTGTTTTTAATTATCCACACAGGAGTTTTTAAAAACCCCTCCTTTTTGGACGACTGAAAACTCCTTTTGGATCATTAAAAACTCCTTTTTGAATTAATAAAAGCTCCTTTTTGGATAGTTAAAAATTCGCCCATTAAGTCACTGGTTAAATCCATCATCAGCCTTAGTTGAAGATTTTCGGGATTTCTCATTTCAGATTCGCGTGGGGGACAACGAAGATCTTTTGGCTCCCAACTATAAAACCCTGGCAGTTCTGAAAGAGGCTAGAAAATCTGGCTGTAACACCTACATCATTGTCATGGCCAATGGGGACCAACTAGGGAGACTGCTGAAATTTGGGGACAGGTTGGTAACTTACATTGTAATACCTACCCCAGCAAGTCCTGGTTTAGACCGTCCGGGACGAAGGCTTTCCTCCTATCTCGACTTCCTTCTCTCTTTCCTTTCAGGACGATTAACAGTTACACATCCCTCTATCAAAGCTATTAAAAAAAAAAAAAAAAAAAATTTTATGTACCTATTCTCAGCCGTTTATGACTGAAATGAATTACCATTACCACGATTTGATTGGTTAAAAACTTAGATTGTGATATTGCGGTCAAGTTGATTGGGATGTATCTTTTTTTTTACAGATTTGAAAGAGGGGACTGTAACAATAGAACAGAGGTCTTATCTTCTCGAAAGCGAAGAGAGAAGGAAGACAGGATGGGAGCCATTCCAAGAACAAACCGCATCTGGATAGGTAGATTAAAGTTCGCCCTGGGTGGAAAACGAACCTACGACCTAACGCTCAAAAGGCGGACCATCTACCCTCCAAGCTAACTAGGGGTGACCACCCTATAGAAAAAAATGTACCATAAATGGCGCAGTCAGTAATAATACAAATTTTCTAGGTAAAGTTGTAAATTTTGACCATCCTGAAAAACGTGTCACAAATGTCAGCTTCATGTCATATCCCATACTCCAGCTACATCATCATCATATTTCCCAGGTAATTTCCCCTGTCTACAGCTACAGCTTAACGTTAATCCCTCATTTTCAATTCTTCCCTCTCATTTTCATTTCTCCCCTCTCATTCATCACAGTTCATCCCCATTTGATCCCTTATCCCCTTTTCCCATCCCTCGGATCAGGTGTTTTGTCGCTTCAGAAGCGAAAGTGCCTATCAGAGAAGGAATTTTATGATTTTTTTAGACGAATTAAGAGAAATGTTTGAGCGTTTTTTTCTTCTTCTTCTTCTTCTTCTTCCTCTTCTTCTTCTTCTTCTTCTTCTTCTTCTTCTTCTTCTTTCTAGACAAGTTCATTCCCGGAAAGGCTGTCCTCTCTCTTTCTTCTTCTACATAAATATCCTCACTTCCTATTTTGGCTTTCGGGAAGATAGGACCTCAAACCTATATTCTAAAGATTGTTTGTTGTTTACTTTAGCAAAGCAAACACTTTTCCTGACATTACTAAATTTACTGTAGGTATTAGATCTTTTTTTTTTTTTTTTTTTTTTTATGTACATAAAAGTACATACTACTCGTATTTATGGACATATTACTAGTATGTACAATTGTACAAATCTATATAATATGTATTATGTATTTACATAGACATAGTATGTATGATAGGGACATATAGGGAGAGCTTGGGGTAGGAAATTCAATTTTTTTTTTCCGCGTGGTTGCATGACACCCGGAAATTACAGCTTGGACGCTGACTAACCTCTGGAATTTGCTGGTCACATAAATTGTGTGCAGCCTCGGAAACCAGATCCATATTGATCAAGGTTTTTATAAAGGCCGTCTCTGATAGAAAACTTATAACCTACCTACGTCCCTTCCGTACTCATAATTCTGTAAGGAACTGTAACTAAAAAAAGGTCCTCACTTTGACCAATCCTGTCTTCCTTCTCTCTTCGATTTCGGGACGATAAGACCATAGCAGTTAAAGTTCCCTCTGTCAAACCTCTTAAAAAAAAAAAAAATGGAGTGACCCAAATTTAAAAAAATATGGAACAAAATTTCGAGGCGGGGTGGACAATATGAATTTATGAATAGAATAAGGAATTTTGCGAATCAGGTCAAGGAAATGGAGCAAATCTGAATAATTACAACGAAAAGTTCCCTTTTTTATATAAAACTTTTTTTTTCCTAATTATTCTGTTTCTAAATCCATTCTTCATGAGAATCGCAAGTCGGTCATAATAATTCATATTAATGTAAAGCTCACAAACATAATTCTAGCAAAAAGTTTCCCGAAACAGCGAGCTTAGTGTGGCACGTTTTGAACTTTGTACTTTAAGCAATTAGTTTAAAGCTGTGAATCGTAAAAAAAAGGAGAAAGTTGGAAAAGTTTTCAGGAACTTTGGCGACCGGGGAGCGAGTAGCTTAATATCCTTGCTTGAAAGCCCGCGAAGTCACTGTGGCGCGGAGATAGCACTTTGAATGCACCAATAGAACCCAAAAACTAACACTTGGGTTATACACATACAATGATGTTCATCCCCTTATACGTATTAAAAAAAAGAGCTTAATAACCTTTTGCTTACATCAAAAGCCCGCAAGCATTTTATGCTGGCGATTAAAATGGAACGTAACGAAGCTCAAACTTGTGTAATTTCCAACAACCTCATGTGTGTGTGTAATATGTCATAATGCGATGATTTATTACATTACAAGTTTAATACCCAGCTAGGTGAGGGGTCTACCTACCCACCCACACATCCCTGTGGTGCTGGTTCTTCTTCTTCTTCCTCTTCTTCTTCCTCTTCTTCTTCTTCGTCGTCTTCTTCTTCTTCTTCTTCTTCTTCTTCTTCTTCTCCTCCTCCTCCTCCCCCCTCCGGAAAATAAAACTTGAATTTTCGACCTTTTACAGTTATTTTTTCGGAGTTTTGACCTCAGATTTGGATTTTCCCAACTTTTTACATACATAGGAATCAACCATTTATTTATATTTTTTACCCATTTGCAACTGCTCCATTCTTTTTCCCTTTCCCTCTTCTCCTCCCATTTCGTCCCGCTAATCTACTTTCCTCTCATTATTTCTCCCCTGTTGATAATGTCATGTCTGGAATTATTCCCCTCCGTTTTCCCTTTTGATTTTTTTCCCCACTCCTTTCTCCCTTTTTCAATTTTTTTCCCTTTTCCCCCTCCCCGAATATGAATCTTGACTTGGCGGGGCGGAGCGCTACCGCGCTCCTTAATAATGTTAATGTAGGTAAGTACCTACTCGTGTATAAAAGTGACAATACGTGATGTACTTGAGTAGGTAGTAGAAATCTACTGTTTTGTAGCAACACTATGACCGTAATGTGTGTCCCACATTGGCAGAGTATAAATATGTATACCTTGGTAGGTATTATAAAATAGAGCACTCTATTATTTTTAAATTATGTATAGGTAATAAGAACTCTTTTCTAGAAATAATGATAATGTAGTGTAGTTGTGTAAATACCTAGATGTCCTATTTATCTATTTTATTATTATTATTATTATTATTATTATTGAGTGACCCAAATTTAAAAAAATATGGAACAAAATTTCGAGGCGGGGTGGACAATATGAATTTATGAATAGAATAAGGAATTTTGCGAATCAGGTCAAGGAAATGGAGCAAATCTGAATAATTACAACGAAAAGTTGCCTTTTTTATATAAAACTTCTTTTTTTTTCTAATTATTCTGTTTCTAAATCCATTCTTCATGAGAATCGCAAGTCGGTCATAATAATTCATATTAATGTAAAGCTCACAAACATAATCCCTTTTTTATATAAAACTTTTTTTTTCCTAATTATTCTGTTTCTAAATCCATTCTTCATGAGAATCGCAAGTCGGTCATAATAATTCATATTAATGTAAAGCTCACAAACATAATTCTAGCAAAAAGTTTCCCGAAACAGCGAGCTTAGTGTGGCACGTTTTGAACTTTGTACTTTAAGCAATTAGTTTAAAGCTGTGAATCGTAAAAAAAAGGAGAAAGTTGGAAAAGTTTTCAGGAACTTTGGCGACCGGGGAGCGAGTAGCTTAATATCCTTGCTTGAAAGCCCGCGAAGTCACTGTGGCGCGGAGATAGCACTTTGAATGCACCAATAGAACCCAAAAACTAACACTTGGGTTATACACATACAATGATGTTCATCCCCTTATAGGTACGTATTAAAAAAAAAGAGCTTAATAACCTTTTGCTTACATCAAAAGCCCGCAAGCATTTTATGCTGGCGATTAAAATGGAATGTAACGAAGCTCAAACTTGTGTAATTTCCAACAACCTCATGTGTGTGTGTAATACGTCATAATGCGATGATTTATTACATTACAAGTTTAATACCCAGGTAGGTGAGGGGTCTGCCTACCCACCCACACATCCCTGTGGTGCTGGTTCTTCTTCTTCTTCCTCTTCTTCTTCTTCTTCTTCTTCTTCTTCTTCTTCCTCTTCTTCTTCTTCTTCTTATTATTATTATTATTATTATTGCTCCGGATTTTCTCGCCCTAGTCTCAACTGTATCAGACCGAATTTCTTACTCAACAGAGGGAAAAGGAAATTCCACACCTTTGTGGGGATTGAACCCGAGACCTCCTGTATGCCCGACCTTGAACATCAGCGGGCAATGAAAAAAGTTCAAAGTGTGAAAAGCAATGACGTCACTAGCTATGCTACGGACTCTATGGAGTCAATTACACTTCCTTATGAAGGGACAGCGTGTTGATGTCACGCATTATTAGGTGACTTTCGAACAGTTTAAGACAGGCTGTCTTAGACAGCCTCTATCAAAAGGGGAGGGGGGACTTTATGAACAAGCTGTATTATTGGGAAGCCTTATATTATTCTCACTTCCTACTTCCTCCAATTGACTCCTTCTCTCCCTCTTATTGTGTCCTTCTCCCTCTCCTAATATCTTCTTCCTACTTCTACCAATTTCTCCTTCTCTCCCTCCCATTGCCTTCTTCTTCTTCTTCCCCTTCCATTACCTATTATCAATATTGTCCAGACATGTATTATTTCTAATTAAACCTCTACTGCTGCTCCTGCTGTTAATGCTACGTCTGCTACTACTGTTGCTGCTGCTGTTCCTGCTGCTGCTGCTCCTGCTGTTACGTCTGCTACTACTGTTGCTGCTGCTGCTGTTGTCCCTGCTACTACTTTTGCTGCTGCTACTGCTGTTGCTATGACTGCTGTTAATTATGTTACTACTACTGCTATTGTTATTGCTGTTACTGATGCCGTTCTCATTTGATTGGAATAATTATTCCAACTCATTCGTATACTGTCCACGAGTGGACAGTACAGGAGACAGTATAAACAAGGCCTATTCGTTCCCAATTCTATTGTATTCCCTCTTCATGTTTCTCTTTTCCCCGCCTATTTCTAATTTCTATTCCTCTTTATAAAATTCCGATTCTTGTGAAAAACACTCAGGTAAATTTCAAAACTCTGCGAGTTGTCATACATAGCAATGTAAATAACTTCGAAAAGAAAAGAAGAAGTAGAGGAAGAATAGAAAGAACCACCCATAAGGGGAATCGCCTCATGGATGGTTCTTTTCTGCTTAATGCTGTCCCACTTTGACTATAAGAATAGGTGTTCTCAGGTAATTTACGGTCTATCGTAATGTTTTAGCAAAAAACTTCAGCCCGTCCTAATGCTTTGTTATAGGGCTTCTTGTGTCCTACTGTCCTATTCGACTAGAATAAAGTACTAAGGAATTCGGCAATTAAACACACAAGAGGTAACATGGGCGCGGTCTGATGATTTGTCTTGGCTAATTTGTCACCGCGATTATTAGGAAGTACTTATGTATTGAAGTTCATGTACACGCGCTATTCGTATGCAAATCAGCGCGGAGCAGGTTTCAAATTCAAATTAAAAGCGAAGCGATAGTTATGTTAAATACCCAAGGTCCACCATGAATTTTCTCAGGATTGAGTGCAATCTCCTCGTTTCATCTCAATCCCGAGTAGGTAAACCCCAGCATAAGTAACTGGAGTACGTATTATAGGTATAGGCACATACGAATACTATGATACTTGAAATAAAAAAAAAGACGTAATCTCACCTGTAATACATAGTGACCATCACAAATCCAGGGATCCAGAACGAAATGGAAGAACTGATCAGCGCATAGTACACGTTCACCACAAAGATGCAAACGTTCGGATGGTGCTTCCTGTACTGCTTGTGATCCGGAGTTGTGTACCATCCCAGCATGATCGGCGTGAACGAAATAATCCCCGGCAGAATCCACACATTAGAGAGCATCAGAAGTACCGTGTTCTGGTTCATGATGATCGGGTACTGGAGGGGCTTCACAATGGCGTAGTAGCGATCAACGCTGATGCAGCAAAGGTGGAGGATGCTCGCAGTACTGAAATACACGTCAAAGCTGTTCCAAACGTCACACATGAAGTACCCGAAGTACCACTCGTCCGTGAGCGACACAATCGCGTTGAAGGGCATCACGCAAAGCGCCACAAGGAGATCCGCGAACGCCAAACTGACGACGAAGTAATTCGTGATGATCCGAAGCTTGCGATGTTTGATGACGCTGATGATAACGAGAAGGTTGCCCAGGATGGCCGTGATTATGATGAAACACATCAGCATGCCTTTGATAATGAACGGGAAGATGTGGATGTGAATGGTGCTGTTGGTGGGGAAGAGGGAGGTGTTGGAGAAGTTCGTGGAGGTGTAGTTGATGTTGTACGTGTAGTTGAGACTGTTGTAGATGGTGTTGTTCATTGTTTTTCAGAGCGAATGTTTTCAAGGGATGTTATTACGTTGAAGTTGAATTGGTTTTATACTGGAAAGCCACATCCATGCTTGTAACTGTTATAAGTAGCACAACTCTTTTCGGATTCTCTTTTTTGTACAATTTAAATTACCGTGTTTTTAGATCTCCTTGTTTTTAGAGCGCATTGGAAACGAAAACGTTTTTTTTTTTTTTTTTTTTTAGTTTGAATGCGCTCCTGGGTGGGGGAAAAGAGAGAGTAAAATTAAATAATAGAAAGTAATTATTATTATTTGAACAGGTTTGATAGAGGGAACTGTAACTGCAAAGGTCTTCGATTTCGGGAGGATAAGACCTGCTTTGATAGAGTTCTCTCTATCAATTCTCTTTACATCAAAACCGGTAAATTGTCATGGGGCTGAAGCCCAAGAAAAACAGCCAGCAGACGGTCGTCCATCCAGATATAAACCACGCAAAACGTTAGTTAACTCCAGTGATCTGTGGGAATCTGATGTATACTACTTCACGTACTCCGCGTTTTCCCTCTCTCAAGACACTTTCTCACGTTGCTATAAAAGTTTTGTCTGCTATGAACCCAGGACTCTGTACTTGGGAGACCAGTACTTACCTTCCTCAGCTGTTCATTATCATGGCTCAGAATATCGTTGTTTTTCTGCAGGGTTTCCAAATATTCAACCATTTCCTTACAGTAACTTTCAGATCGGGTCATGGTGGATTCTAGGGCTGTGATCTTAGTTTCGTATTCACCTGAAATTGAAGTCAAGGGGAGAGAAATTGAAGTTTAAGTTGAAGAAATTGAAGTTATTGAACTCCAAATTACTGAAGTGTCTTGAGAAAATTGAAATAATTTAAAGTTATTTCGAGGATATTGAAGTTATTGAGCTCCAAAATATTGAAGTGTCTTAAAAATTGAAGACAAACTGACAGATATTAAATTTTAGGTCGAAGAAATTGAAGTTATTCATCTCCAAAAATATTGAAGTCCAGCCTTGGAAATTGAAGTCCAGCCTTGGAAATTGAAGTCGAGGCAAAGAAACTGAAGTTAGTGGACTCTGAAATATACCCCATTGGCTACGGAAGTTATTGGTTAGGTAAGTAAAAGATCATTATTTTCTAACAAACCTTTTCCGTTCTTGGTTAGAAGTAAATCAAATGTAAATCAATTTGCATTCATTGTTCTAACCAATATTGCAAGTAACTGGCCTTAAGTAAGGGACTGGAAACAGTCATGGTGGATTTCACCAACCTTCTTTCCAGCCTCAAACAGCCCGTTAGCTAAACAGCTCTGTTAAGCCAATACAAATTAAATGGAACTTAACTGGTTGTTAGCTTAACAGGAGTTCTAATGACTGAATAAATATTGGTGAAATCCAACATCAGTCTTTAATGAACTACTATACTGGTAATAATAATAATAGACTCTTGAGTGGAAGGCAACCACTAGGCGAGGTTAACGCCTTAGGCGTTCTCTACCACCTAACCCTTAGAGCTCCATTATTATGTGGTCAAATTCTCAAATAAATGAGGATAAAATTCCATACCTCGGCTGGGATCGAACCCACGCCCTCCTGATTACCAGGCGAGCGTCTTGACCACTACGCCACCGAGGCAAAAGGTAATTTTTATCATAGAAGGTAAGTAGGTTTTTGAGTAGGTGTATCTACACAATTTCAAAGTGTTGTGGGTAAGTATAGGTATACTTTATGATTTTGAGTAGGTGTATCTGCCCAAGGACTGTGTAGGTACTTTGAATAACCAAATAGAAGTAATTCTTTGAAATTTGGTTCTAACTTGGCATAGTTTCTCTCTCTCTCTCTCATCGTTCCGAGAACTAACCTCGCCTGTTTAAAATAAAGTTTATCCAGGACCGAAATCGTGCCCAAGACCGAGGACTTACAAGGGCCTAAATTACTTTCCTTGTCTGAGATAGGCATGATAAATGTATCCCAGGGGAAGGATTAGGGTTTATACCCTTTGGACGCCCAGAAAAAATTATCCGGGCTCCTTCTATGTCCTAGGTCCTGGGTTGACTATTTTAGAGTTTAGACTGTTAGTCAAGTGGTCTAACATTTTTTGTTACTTAACAAATTGAAGCGAAAGGTGGAAGTCTTTGAAGCACCTTGGAATTACCTTAATGTTTTTCTTGCATGTCTAAATTAAAGAAAAGCTAACGCGACCTTGCTAGCAAAGGTTGAATAATATCTGAAAGAACAATTTGTTTTCAAGCTTTTTAAGAATTGAACAAATATGTTTTTTTTTTCTCTTTTTTTTGTTGTTCAAGGGTTTGACAGAGGGGAACTGTAAACTGCTATGAGTTCTTTATCGTCCCGAAATCGAAGAGAGAAGGAAACAGTATAGGAGCTAACGCGCAGCCGTTCCCGAGAAGAACATTATCCCACTCAATACAAATCCGCCCGGGGGCGGAATCGAAACCCTCTATAACAAATTTGGATGTTTGTGCGTAATTTTAAGGATAAAAGAAGAAAAGTTTCTTTTTTTTTTCTTTCTTTCCTTTTTTGACAGGATTAATAGGTCTTAGTTTTATGTCAAAGACTGTCGTGATCAATCCGAATCAGACCAATCACGCAGACGGAACAATTCGCGATTGTTCGTCTGTCTTGTAAATCGCAATGTCGGGCGTTCGATTTCTACCCGGGGCCGGATCTTATTAAAACAGATAAGGTTTTTCTCAGAGTGTTTTTTCTCGAATAAAAGTGAGACTAGAAGAAGAAGGAAGAAGAGAGAAGAAGGAAGAGAGAAGAAGAAGAAGAAGAAGAGAAAACCATTCGTCAAATTAATTCTTTAAATATAAATGATCAAATTAATTCTCTCTCTTTCTCCTTTTATTTCTTTCATTCTTTTAGATTTCGATCAGATGATATTCAATATACCAAATTAAAAATGAAACCCTGATAACCAAAACCAGGTTTAAAAACGGGGTTACCAAAAACCCCCCCTAAAAATCCCAAAAAAAAAAAAAAAAAAAAAAAAAATGTCTCAGTTAGAAATATGCTGAGAAAAATGTGACAGGTTTTACGTTCTACCTAACCCCAACTTCTCTTCTTCTTCCTCTGCTTCTTCTTCGTCTTCGTCTTCTTCTTCTTCTTTTTCTCCTCCTTCTTCTTCCTCTTTATAATTTTATTTTTCCTTTTCTTTCCCTTATTCTTACTCTTCTTCTGCAAATTTTTCTTCTTCTTCTTCCTCTTCTTCTTCTTTTTCTTCCTCTTATTCTTCTTCCTCTGCTGCTGCTCCTCCTCCATTCTTCTTTTCAATTTAATTCATCTTTATCATCATCTTTTTCATCTTCTCTTCTAGGTATATGATCTGCATATTTCTCTTCTACTACTTCTTGATCTCCTTATTTTTCTTCTTATTCTCCTCCTCCTCTTCCTCCTTCTCTCTCTTTTCTTTATCTTGATAAATCGAGAGGAAAGAATGTTCTCTGTATTAAGGAGCGTAATTTAGAACTTTTTTTACAGCTCAAGAAATGTATTATTTTTTTTATGTCTTCTTCTTCTTCTTCTTCTTCCTCTTATTCTTCTTCCTCTGCTGCTCCTCCTCCATTCTTTTTTTCAATTGAATTCATCTTTATCATCATCTTTTTCATCTTCTCTTCTAGGTATATGATCTGCATATTTCCCTTCTACTACTTCTTGATCTCCTTATTTTTCTTCTTCTTCTCCTCCTCCTCTTCCTCCTTCTCTCTCTCTCTTTTCTTTATCTTGATACTCGTAAATCGAGAGGAAAGAATGTTCTCTGTATTAAGGAGCGTAATTTAGAACTTTTTTTACAGCTCAAGAAATGTATTATTTTTTTTATGAAAAAATGTGTTTTATAGTGAAATATATTTTTATGAAATATATTCCATTTTTATTTCTGACAACGGTGTCGAGTGTTCCTGTTAATAAATATATTTTTTCCCACCGAACAACTGATGAAATTCTCTCTCTCTTTCCCTCTCTCTCTCCCTCTCTCTCTCTTCCTCTCTCTCTCTTTCTTTTTCTCTCTTTTTTTCTTTTCCTCTTTCTTTATTTTTTTATCTCTCTCCCTCCTCAGAGCTTGGAGGTACATTAATAAGAGAGCGAACTGTCGCCATATTGGGAAAGCTCATAATCCCTACCATCAGTAATATCTAACCACTCAGCGTTTCTCCCATTCTTATTCCATGAAAATAAAACTTTATTCTAATTTTTCACAACGATTTTTCCCCCTTTTTAGGGGAAAAAATGGACTTTTCTCCCCTGAATAGAGAAAATTGATTTTTTCTTCTTTTTTTGGGGACCACCTCGTGGACCACTCGAAACCTTCTCGCGGACCACCAGTGGTCCACGGACCACAGTTTGGGAATCCCTGACCTAGAAGTAGAATTTAGCTTATCTAGATATAAAGAGAGAGAGAGAGAGAGAAAGAGAGAGAGATAAGAAGGATAGAGATGGAAGGAAGGAAATAAAAAAGATGAGAGAGAGAGAGATAAAGAGAGAAAGACAGAGGGAGAGAGAAATAAGAAAGCTGAGAGACATGGAGAGAAATAAAAAACACGAGAGGGAGAGAGAGAGAGAGAGAGAAGAGAAATTAGAAAGATGATAGGACAACAAAAATAAAAACCTAGGGTTTCATAGTTTCTTTTTACATTACATAATACCTTTACATACATAATACATTACATAATACCTCGGAATAACTACTTATTATACCTATATGTATTTTAGTACATAGGTATTTTCGTCGAAGAAAATGATTTGACATTGTAAGTTCATCACGCGATGGTAATTTTATGTAAATTTTCAATTTCCAAGTAAGTAAATCATAAGTATACCTAGAAGTAATAGGTAGTAGTGCTTTCTTTAGACTGTCAGCTTTGAACAAGAACGCACCACCACCAGTCGCGACGACCTGGTGGTAGTGCTGTCACAATTTAATCTTGTAATTGTCATGATATGTCAAAATTTAATAATAAAGCACAATTATTATTATTACTATTACTATATCTAATCTAATCTATTACAAAATTTACCGTCATGCAGGTATAGGCACGAGTATTTTTAAAGTCGATTTATCTCGGGATCTAGAGGTCTTAGGTCCCCATTGGTATCAGTTTATACGTTTTACTATAGGAGGAAGGAAAATACTGGTGTCTGTTTTCAGCTCTTAACAATAAAAACTATCTTAGCATAAGAGGTGAAAACTATGTTAGCAATGTTAGCATCCTAGGTGTATTCCACCACTCATTTGTCATGGAAGGATTTGGTAGGTATCTCCACCAGAGGTAGGTTTAAAAAAAATTATATCCACCTAAATAGATAAATAAAATAATAATAAAAATCAAACAGGAGGGTATATTGGAATCAATGGTATGGGTATGGGTTGTTGTCACAAGTTTCCACAATCTGCTGATTCAATTTCCTGAAATAGATTGAAAATTCCTCGTGCTTGTTTGACTTTTCCGTTCAGGATTTGTGGTTTCGAATTTTTTTGATTTTTTTTTTAGAGAGAAATAAAGAGAGAGAGAGAGAGAGAGAGAGAGAGAGAGAGAGAGAGAGAGAGAGAGAGAGAGAGAGAGAGAGATTCATGAAAAACGTCAGTCGAGAAATAAATATGTAGGTATGCTGTTAGCTAAATTATACTTTTGCAACATTCATATAGCCCTATTTATGAAAAAAGTCAGTTGAAAAGAACTGTATAGGTATTTTGCTAAACTACCTATAAACTACTTTTTTGACAGCCTCGGAGAGTTTGGATTGTAAGTGCGAGGTCGCGGGTTCGATTTCCGCCCGTTTGCGAACAGTAGGAACGGAGGCCTTTTCGTCCCAAAATCAAAGAGAGAAGGGACAACAGAGAACAGGGGAAAATCAGTGGTTGGATGGAAAAGCTCCCGTAAGTAGGTATCACTTCTGCTTCACTGCATTGGCGGCGCGCCATCAATTTATTTTTAAAGCATTGCACGCCGCCAATGCAGTGAAGCAGAAGTGAGATGAACAGTAGGTTTAAATAGAGTAGGTTCGTTCTGGACCTTCTTGAACGGCTACATAATTTTGAGACATTTAGTTGGTCCAAAACTTCCTGCATTAAAAATCTGTACCTATTTAAAAGGTTAAATCATTTTTAACTGACTTCTTTCAAAAAAATCAAGAATAGAAAATAGATACATACATAAGAGAAATAATAGAAATGCCTACAACAATGCTATAAAGTCAGTAGAAGCAGCGACTGAGCAATTTCCCCTTTTAGTTTTCCCCTCTCTTCGCTTTTAAATCCTTCTCCTCTCTCTCCTACTTTATCTTCCCCTCTCTTCCCTACTCTATTTTCCCCTACCCTATCTTCTATCTTCCCCTAACCCTTTCTTACTTCCCCTACATCTTCACCCCCTGCCTAACTGCCTAGCTTAACCTCTCCTACTTCTCCTAAACTATCTTCCCCTCTTCCAACTCTTTCTCCAATATTCCCCTCCCCTCTTTTATTTCCCCTACATCTCCGCTCCCCCCTAACTTAACCTCTTCTCCTACACTATCTTCCCCTCCCCTCTCCTTTCTCCCCTACTTTCCCCAATTATTCTGGTCATTTATTCAATAATAAAAGTTCCTCAAACAATTATTTTTGTTAAAAAAAAAAAAATGATTTTTTCTTTTACCTCTAACTTTCTTATAATTTGAGCTACATTAGATTTCAAAAATGTTTCGGAATCCTCAAGTCACAGGCAATTCAGATAACACAATGAAAAAACTGTAGTGGCACAAGTATGGTTGTGCCGTCGAGGTAAAGAACACCTATTTCAGCACAACTATAGTTGTGCCATGGCAGGGAAAGAGTTAAACAGGGAATATACCAGCTTAGTCCGGCTGGGGGACTTTAAACAGGGAATAGACCAGCTTAGTCTGGCTGGGGGGACTTTAAACAGGGAGGATACCAGCCTGCAATCCCCCTTGCTAAAGATATAGCACTCCAACATGAGTGCGAAGAGCATCCACTCGTAAATTTCTTGTCGCTAAAACCAAATTTCAGTCCAAAAGTAATTACCCTAAGTCTGACTGAGAGGAGGGCTAAAAACGCCGACCCCGTCTGTACACGGTAAACCCGGGGATCCCACGTGCAAGGCGAGCGCAGTGACCACTACACAATGGGAGCTGACGAATAAAAGCAGCGCGCAGACTGATCATACACTTCCAACACTTCAGACATTTCCGACAAATTTTGTATTTTGCTTCCTATGTTAGGTAATGGTCTCCTACCTCTCCTCTCTTCCCCTCCCCTCTCCTATTTCCCTGCTCTCCCTAGCTTAACCTCTCCTACACTATCTTCCCCTCTCTTCCTTCTCGTAACTCCTCCTCCTATCTTATTTTCTATGTCATGACCTTGACACACGATGTTACTATTGTTGGAGGAGGGGAGGGGGGGGGGATGTACACAGAAATACAATAACTTCGTCGCTGGCGAAGCAAAATATCTTATCCTTCGTGGGAGCCTTTCAGATCAGCCACACTCTAACCAGCCTGGCTATAGCTGGAGGTTACAAAGGGTTTACCATGCTTGAAAGGAAAAAACACAGGTCCTCCTGATCGTTGTCGGCTGTTAAGGAAGGGGCGAATAATGTTGGTTAAAGACCATTAATCCCCCTCGGTACAACAACAACAACAACAACAACAACAACAAAAGGGTTTACCATGCTTGAAAGGAAAAGCACAGGTCCTCCTGATTGCTGTCGGCAGTTAAGGAAGGGGCGAATAATGTTGGTTAAAGACCATTAATCCCCCTCGGTACAACAACAACAACAACAACAACAACAACATCTTCTACACAACTTTATCAATCACTTCGCGCGTAACTATTCACCAGTTAATCACATTAATTCTCATCCTCATTCTCTCCAATTTTATAAGCCCACCTCTTCTAACACTTCTTCTCTTTCTGTCCTCCCCCATCTTCCTCTTCATACCTTCCACTCTCTCCCTACCTTTCCCTCCCTTCCCCTTCCCACTACCTACTCCTCCCCTCCCCTTAACCATCCTCCTCCTACTCCCCATTTTCCTCTACACACTACCTCCTCTTATTTATTTCAGTCACCTAGGTCTGGACTTTCTCCTTCTACTGTCACTCCTCACTCCCCTTCCATACCTCCCCAGGTCTCTCACACACCTTATGTTCCATATCCCTCTCCCTCTCACTCCCTTTTCTCGCACACTCATCTACGTTTAACTGAAGAGTTTTCTTTTCCTACCACATCTTCTGTTACTCCTTCTATTCTCTTCCCCCTCTCAAACTCTATCTCCCTTATTCCCCCTCTCCCTCGCACCCTTCACCCTAACACTACCCGCCCTTCATCCTTTACTTCCACTAACTTACCCTCCACCCCCCTCCCTTCCTCTGTCACCTCTTTTCTCCTCCCCTCTCACCCAAATACTCTATCTCCTTTTATCACCAAATCCCTCTCCTCTCCCTCCCCCTCCACCCCCCTCCCTTCCTCGGTCTCGTCCCGAAATCAAAGAGAGGAGGGACGACAGAGAACAGGGAAAATCAGTGGTTGGATGGGAAAAGCTCCCGTAAGTAGGTATCTAAAACCAGCCAATTTGAAAAAAAAAGAGCTCTTTTACCCGAGAAAAATATCAAAATTAAAAGTATAATAGAAATAGTAAGTCGTAAAATAGTAATTTTGTGGTTGATCAGACTATCAGAGTTGATTGCCAATCAAGAATAATTTCATTAAAATTAATTCCTTACAAAATTAATGTAAAATCAAACATACCTAAATTACCTATAGGCCACAGAAAAAAATAAATAAAAACTATACCCAAATAAAATTTCCTGATAAAAAAATTCAAATTTCGTATAAATCCAAAAATCGACGGGGGAAAAAAGTTCACTCAAATTTTCGCGATAATTTTCCGGAGGGACCAAAATTTTTCCGACGCACCTAAGCCTTCGACGATTAACGGTGGACTGAAAAAACTTTGTGAAAAACGCTGAAAAATAGTCTTTCCGACTTTCTGGTGAATTGAAAAACCCGCCGTCATTTTCAGGGAGGAGGGATTTTTTGAGTGAGGAGGGGGAGGGATTTTTTTATTTTTACGGGGGGAAGGGGAGGGATTTTTTACTTTTCTCTATTTTTTCCCTCCCTCTCCCTATTTTTTCTCGTGTCCTTTATACCTACCCTCCACCCTACGTATGTGTTTGTATCGGAAATATTTTGCCTCCCTGTTTTTTACCTCTTTTTTTTATTTTTGTACCTCCCTATTTTCATTCTCTATTTTACTAGTCTACCTAAGGGTATTTCTGTGAAAATACCTTAGCCTTTTTTTTACCTTTTTCTTTTGAGGGTATAATACCGATAATATCTACCTAATACCTTCCATTGAATTTGACTCCACGTGATACTGGCAAGGTAAACAATTTTGTTTACAATTTTTTGAATGCTTGCGTTGCTTCCTCAAAATAGTCCAAAAGTCTAAACGAATAATGCCATATAATGCCAGGGTCAAAACTGATTAGGTTTGGCGGATTGCTCAACGCTTATGCTGTTGAAAAGAAGAACACCAGTAACTTGTACTCTTCACTGTTGGTTATAAGTTATAAGTTAACGGTGTTCTTCTTTTCAAGATGAATCTTCACAAAGTCACGTCAGAATCTATCAGTATGCTTATGCTGTTGTTCTGATGATATCGAGAAGACTAGATGCGATTTCTAGTGTACAGACTTACGTAGTACCTACGTGTAACTGTAACCGTGCGTACGTGCAGTTGGACTGGATAAAGCTAGATATAGGGTAAGTGTACCATTTATTCGCCCACCTAAAAAACGTACCATTTATTGGCCCACCTGCCCACATTTATTTTTCTAATTTGTTGTTGTTGTTGTTGTTGTTGTTGTTGTTGTTGTTGTTGTTGTTGTTGTTGTTGTTGTTGTTGTTCTTCTTCTTCTTCATCTTCTTCTTCTTTTTTTCTTTCTAAGGGTACCTATTGAATTTTTAAATAGTACCTACCTCGGTACAGACTTTTGGCCTAAAAAATTTGCCCCCTTTATCAGCTTAATCAGGCCAAACAGTAAAAAAAAAGAGCTTAATAACCTTTTGCTTACATCAAAAGCCCGCAAGCATTTTATGCTGGCGATTAAAATGGAATGTAACGAAGCTCAAACTTGTGTAATTTCCAACAACCTCATGTGTGTGTGTGTGTGTGTGTGTGTGTGTGTGTGTGTGTGTGTGTGTGTGTGTGTGTGTGTGTGTGTGTGTGTGTGTGTGTGTGTGTGTGTGTGTGTGTGTGTGTGTGTGTGTGTGTGTGTGTGTGTGTGTGTGTGTGTGTGTGTGTGTGTGTGTGTGTGTGTGTGTGTGTGTGTGTGTGTGTGTGTGTGTGTGTGTGTGTGTGTGTGTGTGTGTGTGTGTGTGTGTGTGTGTGTGTGTGTGTGTGTGTGTGTGTGTGTGTGTGTGTGTGTGTGTGTGTGTGTGTGTGTGTGTGTGTGTGTGTGTGTGTGTGTGTGTGTGTGTGTGTGTGTGTGTGTGTGTGTGTGTGTGTGTGTGTGTGTGTGTGTGTGTGTGTGTGTGTGTGTGTGTGTGTGTGTGTGTGTGTGTGTGTGTGTGTGTGTGTGTGTGTGTGTGTGTGTGTGTGTGTGTGTGTGTGTGTGTGTGTGTGTGTGTGTGTGTGTGTGTGTGTGTGTGTGTGTGTGTGTGTGTGTGTGTGTGTGTGTGTGTGTGTGTGTGTGTGTGTGTGTGTGTGTGTGTGTGTGTGTGTGTGTGTGTGTGTGTGTGTGTGTGTGTGTGTGTGTGTGTGTGTGTGTGTGTGTGTGTGTGTGTGTGTGTGTGTGTGTGTGTGTGTGTGTGTGTGTGTGTGTGTGTGTGTGTGTGTGTGTGTGTGTGTGTGTGTGTGTGTGTGTGTGTGTGTGTGTGTGTGTGTGTGTGTGTGTGTGTGTGTGTGTGTGTGTGTGTGTGTGTGTGTGTGTGTGTGTGTGTGTGTGTGTGTGTGTGTGTGTGTGTGTGTGTGTGTGTGTGTGTGTGTGTGTGTGTGTGTGTGTGTGTGTGTGTGTGTGTGTGTGTGTGTGTGTGTGTGTGTGTGTGTGTGTGTGTGTGTGTGTGTGTGTGTGTGTGTGTGTGTGTGTGTGTGTGTGTGTGTGTGTGTGTGTGTGTGTGTAGAGAGAGAGAGAGAGAGAGAGAGAGAGAGAGACGGAGAGAGAGAGAGCTCTCATTAGGTACAAACAGGTCAATTAAGATTTTTGGAATAAAGAGCAAAGAAGAGAAGAAAATGAAAGAACAAGAGAGAAAGTGAGGAAAAAAGAAAAGGTAGGGAAACAAGGAAAGAGGAAGAAGAGAGGAAGGAGGAGAAGAAGAAGAAGAAGAGGAACTTTATTCGGAGCGAGGTTATTTCCAAAACGTCAAAAGTTCAAAGAAATCTGTAAATAAAAAAAAGAAGAAGAAGGAAAAGGAAGAGATAGGAACCAGGACAGGATGAACTTATTAAGAAAGGAAGGAGCAGCAGGAGGAGGAGGAGGAGAAGAGAAGATAAAGAGAAGGAGAAGATAATTAGAAAATGAGAAAATAAAACGAGCAACAAACGGAAAAAAGAAATGGGGGCGGAATACAGAAAAGGAAAATTAGGAAAGCGAAATGAGAAGGAGGAGGAGGAGGAGGAGGAGGAGGAGAAAGAGAATAAGGAGGCCAAGGACGAAATGAGGGTGGGGGAGAAGAGAAAATCTAAAAGAGTAAAAACGAAATATGTAGAAGGAGGAGAAAAAAAGAAGAAGAGAGAAAAAGAGGGGAAAGAGAAAGGGACATAAAAGGAGAAAGCGAAATAGATGCGGAGGAAAAGGAAATTGGAAATTAGGTGTATAAGATTAAGAACTTTAGAAAGAAAGAGAGAGAGAGAGAAAGGGAGAGAGGGAGGGAGGAAGAAAGAGGGAGGGGGAGAGGAGAGAAAGAGAGCGAGCTGTATTTTAAACTTTGTTGTAGCAAGAGAGAGTAACCATTTTGATATTGAAGTTTTTATTGGCTCCGACCTAAGTACATTGAAGTTGAAAGTATATTGAAGTTGAAAGTATATTGAAGCAAGAAGTTTATAATGTAAAGAGAAAGACACAGGGTTCCATCAAGCAGATATCAAGCAGATATTGGTCGACCTATATATCAAATTAAAGGTCTTTTTACCAGGAGCACGAAAATGGTGGTGCAAAATTTGTCCAGAAAACCTTAAAGCCAAAAAACCAAAAAAATGGTTTCTGGGGGATTTTTTCACATTTTATCACACAAATGAGCTCTAATCTTGAAATTTGTCGCGACGACCTATGAGCTCAAAGCGAGAAAGTTTTAGATAACACTTCAGTCGATAATTTATGACCGGTTTTAGCGTCACCAATGGCTACGCCGAGAAAGACCAATAAATGAATGGGTGACTTAAACACTATATTGGGAATAAAGGGAGAACGGGCTCTAGTCTTGATTTTAAATCATTACATGAAAGTAAAATCAAAAAATCAAATCAAGAATGATAATAAACTGAATATTAAACAAATTAGGTAGGTACAAAGGTATTCTTTAACCACGATCGAATAAACTACGGCCTAAAAAATTCCCGGAGGGACGGACCCAGCTTGTTAATAATAGGTATGTTACCTATCACCTATCGTACCTATGTACATATCGTACCTATGTGATTTCGCGATTATGTTCGCGGATTTCGCGATTATGTTCGC